>NW_009597628.1:0-47434 GCF_000690535.1 Cariama cristata | reverse complement strand
GTGGGCTTGGCAGTCCTAGGGTTATGGTTGGACTTGATGATCTTAAAGGTCTTTTCCAACCTAAACGATTCTATGATTCTGTGATTAGAGCTCAGTGTCAACAGGCCGTTTGTATGGTCAAAGGAGAGAGTTCAGCACCATCTGGGGATGATTTGGCCCATATGTCTGGATAATCTTTCAATGTGCTGTCTCCTTTCTTTTGTCTATGAAAGATGGCCACGCTTCTTCTAATGCAGCCCCCTCTTGTAGGTACCTAAAGCTATTTATGATGAAAAGAGGTCTAAAAGCTCTGGTTTTTAATCTATACTGCGTAAATAAATTCTCTCTCTCTTGCCTTGTTGAATCAAGCAGGGGTTGACATGGATGCAGGGGTCAACATGAACAGAACAAGTTGCAGAATCACCACTCAAATTATTCTTGATATAGGGAAGAAAAAGATATTAAGAGGGAGGAGGCAAGAGGATGCAAAAAATACATGGGTTTAGTGTAATGTAACCAGTTATTTTAGAATATAATTGAACCATTAATTGGACCTAGCTGTTAACTGAGAGAGGGATATTCTTCGGTAATGTAAAGTAATTATCTGCTGTAATTTTTCTTTTTGCTGCCATGCTTTCAAGCCTAGCTCAATTATCTACTCTTACACGTAGTCTATTACTAAGGTCAGCCCCTGCAACACAGTGCAAACTTCTTTTTCAGTCAGTTTTCTTTTGCCTTACTGTGGGTTTGTAGCAAACCTCATGAGGAAGTAAATAATTCTGTCTGCTGAGCGGTAGGTAAATGGTCTGCAAGAAAGAGAGTGTAAAGTCACATTGAATAACAAGAATAAAACAAACTACTGAATATCTTCCAGTCAAGTAAGCACTATGCATATTTGTGCACTGAATGAGACAGGACCCATGGAAACAAGAGACGGTCGTGTTGCGTAATTAAATGCTCTTCCATAATGTATGTGCTCAAGCAGGTGAGAACGTGGAGTTTAACTGGACCTTCTGAATGAACACATTTCTTAATTTATCTTCTTTTCTCCCTCCCATTGATATAAAAAGGCCTAAACTGTAGGCCTCAAACCAAAGCTGACTTCTGAGCAAACTTCCTGACCAACATAATTTTAGCATGCAAAATCAACTTCTGAGTGAACTCCCCATCAGCATCATATCATATCAGCATAAAATATGACCACGGGAATTGTCCCTGGAAACTGTCAAAGCTAGAAATAGACTAGTCAAGATAGGAACTCCTCGGACGCACCCAGGCAAGAGTTAACTGAAAGGATGAGAGGCAATGCCTTTACGCCTAATACCTAAATCTAAGATTATGTTAATAAAAGAAATGTTGTGAAGGTTGTGATCTTCATCGATAGGTCAAAGGACTGATTGAAGTGCTGAGGCCTGAGTAACAGACCCTGGACCAAAGTTGACCCATAGTTGAACATCCCAACCAAATGTTGTATAATTTGAGCATCTCATCATTAACAAAATATGTCCAATCATTAGTGAAATATGTATGATCATTAACAAAAGATGTACCTCAGATAAAACATAATCATTAGCAAAGATAAATGTCATAAAAATATATTTAGCTTTCCTGTTTAGAGGCAGGTTGTCAAGGCCATGAAACCAGGTGTCTGGCCTTGTTTGCAAACATGTGGTCAAAGCGAGACAGATAAAGAAGATCCCTTGGTTCCTCTTTGAGCCCTGGCCAAGCTTTGGGTGGAATCTAGAAGGAGAGTGAAACCAGATGTTTCTACACTTGAAGTTTCACAAGATGTTTATTCAACTATATAAAAGCTGGACCCTCTTACAGCGACTTTGGAGACCTCACCTACAAGTGGACGCATCCAGGAAAATGCTTTGACTGAAGCTGACCCTCAGCATGGAAAATTTCAGGCGAAGCAGTTATTCGGATGGGAGGTAAAACAAGCTGAAAATGTTGCTGTAATTGGAATTATAAGATAGCTTTAACAATAGGTGATGCAGCTGGGAACTTCAGTTAGGTTAATATGGCCACATTTAAATCCACCGTGAAGCTGAACAGATGTCCATAACTCCTCGTGTTTGCCTGGATGTTAGATCAGGGTCTAGGCTGGGGAGCCCCAATATTTGCTTGCCCTCAGATAAGCAGCAATATCACATTTTCTCCCTCTTTTAGCCTGAAGAAATGTGTAACAGCAGAGGGCAAAATATCAGGCTGTAAACAGAACTACTGAATCTTTTGGCCAATACGTTATCTGTGAGCTGCAAGTTAGGTGATGCCAGCGTGAAGATTTTAGCTGTCAGAGCATCCTGAGCTGCCTGTCGACCTGCTGCCTGGGGTAGCCTCTGAGCAGAAAGGAAACAGCGAACGAGAGGCTACTGCAGATCGCAGAGGAGATGCTGGTGACTGGCAGTGGAGAATCCTGAAGTACTGCTGTTCAGAGGGCTGATGTTCGGGCTCAGTCCTCCTGCTCCACTGGAATTTCACCTATTCTCTAGCATTAATTAAAGCCCAAATGCTAATAAGTATCATCCATTCTATTATCTCCATAAACCTTAAACCCCAACTATTTCAAAATATGAACAAATCACCAGGTTGGAGTGGAAAATCCAAGCACCATGTCTATACTGTGCTCTGAGATTAACTGATCCCAAACTTTCCTTCATGATTCATGGAGCTGCCTTTAACAGGCAGTAGCTGAGAGTGGATTCTTATAACCAGGCCTTCTGGAAATGTGCTGAGCTCTCCTTCAGTAAGGAAAGGCACTGTCAGTACAGCTGACTTTCTTAACAACACTTGCGGGGGTGTTTTATTATTCAGTTTATTCAGGGCAGGATTAATGTTCTAAAAACTGTTGCTCTAAACAATAAAGAGTTCAGTCTACACAATGTGCAAAGGCCAGAATCCAAATCTTCAAAGATATAACCCACAAAAAGTATTTGAATGAGTAGTTGCACTGCATTTATCCTCCAGATGCCTACTGAAAACAAAGCTAGCAGATTAATAGGTAAATTTGCCATTAGCTTTGCATTTCATTCTACTTACTTATATATTAATTGCTTTTGTCCAATATGAATTATTTTGAAGGAAGAAAATTATTTTTTGATGTGCAAGCTGTGATTGATACGTAAATACAGCTGAAATGCAGGAAGAAGAATGATGTGAAAAACTTCATGTGATGGCAGATTTAGTTAGAATACAAGTTGCCATAAGATGTGAGCTTTCTTTTTTTTCCTGCAGGAATGGGAGATGAAGATAATAAAGGTATTGTTACATGTGCTGAATGCATTTAATATTTTTAATTAGGATGAAGGGACAGAGGTTAGAAAATTCCTAATGATGCTGCGTATTGCTCCTTGTCATTTTCCTATCAAAATAACACTGTTTAGTATGAGAGAACCACTGCAGATTTATTTGCCTTGCTGACTTCCTTTGCTCCTTTGGGCTTCCCTGAACTCCTTTTTTTTCTGTCATTTGGAGACATTAAACAGTATTTAATCAATGCACGATAATGTCCAAGGCTTCATTAGAGTTTCTTGGCTCTCCCAATGGTTGCCCTTTTATAATGAAGCAGCTCAAATTATATCACTTCTTCAAAATGTGCGAGGGATCTAGGTTGCTCCCGCACTTCCAGGCTTCCCACAGTGCTGTCAGCCAGGGAGGGTGGTCTCATGACTGCACGCTGGTGAGGTCTTTGCATTGTCCTTGTTAGCTTTTGGGATTGCCGACAGGCCGAATGAAACGTAGGTGGCAGAAAATGAAAATGGAAATGTGCTCGTCTAAACTGCCAAGATGCAGAACGATTTGCTTTTCTTAAAAAAATTGACTCTTCCCTATTTAAGAAAGAAAAAAAGGAGAAAGGAGGCTGCATCGTCTTTTTTTTCAGCGAAGCTGCAACTCAGAGCATCCTGTGACTTTTTGCTACCAGGTTGTTTTAGGCCAGTTATTGCCGAACATGGAGCGAGGTGTAGTTCTTGTTCTCCCTTTTAAATTCACCCTACTTAAATGGAGTATAGCACAAGTATCAGTCAATGGGCACAGAGCAGAGTATCACACCTTCCCTTCTCAAGTTACCCTGCAGTAAAGTATGAGAAGGGGCAAGGCAAGACCTTTTCCCCCTGCTTAGCAGCTGCATGTTCACACAAATCTGTAGTAGTGCAAGAAGAAATGAAGCTGAGTCGAACACCAATTTGCTTGCCTGCAGGTCTTGCTGGTACCTAGGTGGAAGCCTGTCCAAAGAATTGGATGAAAGAAGAAAGACTGGAAGGCTTTGGGATAAGGTGGTGGGCAGAAGATTCAGACTGAAAAATGCCCTGCTTTTAAGGTAGAGGGATTTTGATACACTGCACTTTTGAAAAAACAATATTTGGAAGTTTTATAGATGTGTGAATGTTCTTGCTCAGGCATCCTATGTGAATCTGAATTTTCTATTTTTGAAGTACATTCATGGTTGTAGCAGAAGATACCCTGCCATTACAAGTTAAGTTAACAGAGGATATGAGCACCAGTCCAAGCAGGAGAATGAATCTTGCATATTTTCAGGAGTATTTTAAAGGTTTTTTCTGAATTATCCTTACAGGGTTTTATAAGGACTCTGCCACATGGAAAGGAATATGCTCAGCAAGACCGTGCTGTGGAAGAGAGGAAGCATTGCTGTGGATTTCACACTTGCTGTGTGTCAAGTGTGATCTGACTTCTGTAGAAAGCTTCCTGATCCCTCTTCTGCCATATTGTGCCTGCAGAAATGTCGCTCTGCTCACTTGATGACTGTACCACCAATGAGCAGTTGTCATTGATGGCTCCTATTTCTTTAATAAGATTTTGTTTTGTGTTACTTTGACAATTCATCATCATCTTGGTGGATTATATAGGTGTTTGGGTATTATTTTTGCTTGTTTCTGAGGACAGAAATATTATTGCAAGAGTTCTGTTCTCAGGTTAGCTTGAGAAGTTTTTCTGTCAATGTGACTTATCAGTTTCTCATCTGCAGTGACAACTGTTGAAACATATTTTTGGTTAACAACCAAAAGAATGACTTTTGTTAACAATAATAAGAAGAACAAAGCTTTTATGTGTAATGAAAACCTCTGCTAGTAGCACAAGCCACAGGCTCTGGTGTACGAGGGTTTCCTGTGAAGTTGTTTATTGTTTACATGTGTACCTAGGGCACATTTCACTTACTTTCTTTGACGGTCAAGTGAAAGGAGCTGAAGATGTGATGCGCAGGTAGCTTGGCTTGCTCTGGATGTGCTTGATGGTTGGACTTACTGGATGGTCATGAGAGATGGTGCGGAAGGCAGAAATCTGTGATGCCTAGGGGACTTTAGCTCCACACCGGGAAAAAGTCACCTCTGCTCTTATGAAGACTTTCACAGCCATCGCAGAGCACTGTCAGAAACGTGCACTGTTGCACCCAATGCACCCACGTGGTCTATTTATCAATCAGTCAAGCCTCTGGAGCAGCCCAGATCACATTGCAGCAGTCACTTTCGTGCTGCTCAGACGTATGAGATCATGACGGATATCTGCAGAACGTCGGAATATTTGCTTGATATTCCATGACACAAACAACAGCTTAGCTTTTGATCACTTGGAGGAAAATGAGGAGGGAGAAAGGAAGGAGCAAGGAGAGAATGTGAATAATTGAAGCCATTTGACTGATGCCTTCCTGTAGTCCTGAACTGCTAAGTCTGATATAGCTGTTTAATTTCAAAGCCAGCTGAACTAAGTTTCCTATTTGTAGAGCAGAGCTTGGAACCAACAAGACAATGGCATGCAAGAGCAAAATGACTGATTTTCTCCCAGGTCAGCACTTAGCACTCTGAGAGTTAAACATTTTCTGTAGATTATGCTTTTAAATCATTTACAGCCTGAATTCACTAGTAATCCTGAGACAGAAGAAATGGAAGCCCTTTCATTGCACTAAACATTTTAGACTCAGGATCCTTGCTGGAAAAAGAAAGGCTTCTTTCTGCAAGAAGCCAGAATCTGCATAAGAGAGCCGTGCCTATGTGGTGACAGAGCACATACCACTTTGGACTCATTTTGCATCCACACTCACAGTCTTTTGTCAGAATTTACTTCATCTCCAGTAATGGGACTAGGGATGGCAAAGGAGGAACAATACTTTAAGAAAACTTCTGTCCCTCCCCTGGACTTCAGACCCAGGGGTTTAAGTCCTGATCTGCACTATTGCTTTCTGCTCTTCAGTGGTCCCATTACTTGGAACACAGAAATTATATGATGGATGTGAATGGACACTTGTGACTGAGTGAAGGCAAAAGGGGGGGAAAAAAAAGCCCTGGGAACAAATGTCAGTCTTCTCCCCTCTCACCTCTCCCAGGCTGTAACATGTAATTCAAAATGGGGAAGCATCTATCCAAAAGAACTGATTCGAGGTAGTCCAACAGCTGGTTGGTTCCAGAGACTGGAAATGTCCCTGTTCCCACAGTTCCCTCTTGGACAGCAGAGCAGTAACTTAAATGGCCAGGAGATTCTTTCGCTGTGCTGGGTAAGCCAAAAAAATTTGTCTGGTGTCACTCAATGGACAATCCTGTTTACCTTTTCAGTCAGCTTGCAAAATTGATTATATCCTCCCGGCTTTAGCTGTTGAGTTTTGTTGTGCTCCCTGAAGGACTTGTGAGACCCTGAGCAAGCTGCCAGGGTTTGGCACTGATATGACCAGTGCAAAGAATGGGCCGGCCATCTTCTGCAACTTTAAGAACCCTCTTCTAGTTCCTCTTAAACTTGGAGAAGCCAGAAAAAGGTGCTTCTCTTCCGAATAACAAATGTTGTGAGGATGCAGGGTGTCCATCTTTTACTGGTGATCAGTGAAGGGAGGAGGAGACTTTTAAGACTCAAGGGAGCTCCAGCCTGAGAGCATGGCTGATGGCACAGGATCAGGGCCATGGCATTTCCTAATGGAGAGGTTTAACTTTCCTTGAACAAGAACATCAGTTCCCAAACAGCTGACTAGCTCAGAAATCAGCACCTTTTTCTTTTGCCCAGCCCTTTGTTTTGCCTCATTGAGCAAACCTTCCTTCAGGCTTGGACACTAAAGGAAATACTTCGCTGCAACTAATGTTCTGCCTGCTTACCCAGCTATCACATGGACTTGAGGCTAAGCTCATGTGCACAGAAATCTGACATTTAACCTTTCATTCATTAAATGTGCCTCTTGCATAGAAGGCACAGTTTTAGCATAAAGTGGCTGGGTGACAAACATGGAGGGGAATTGTTCTGAAATCGCAGTGTAATAGAAATATGATGATAGCTGCAAAATACACTTATCTTCTTGTGTGTCAAAAGGGGAAGATAATTTAGGGAATCAATGTTGCCCCTCAGTTCTGTGTCTTCTGCCTTTACCCTGAGAATTCTGCATCAAGCTGTGATGCAGCTTGTATTATTAAAATTGAATCCCTAGCTATATGAGTCAAGACAGCTATGTCCTGATTCAATGTATGTCACCCAAAGAACGTCACATTGTATTCTCCTCCCTGAAATAGTTAGAGTTATAAAGAAGTTCTGATGTATTTTCACATGAAAGAAGCCGGTCGTAATGACTGATGAAGGATTCAGCCAGCAGGCTGCAAAACTCTTAAAAGATTTTTTTAAAGGGCTCTTCAGAAAAAGACTACAAGGAAAAGGGTACACATGGGTCTTCCTTGGCTCATGGTGTTGGAGCCTTAGCAACTGCTATATTTCCCTCTGTATGATTTAGGTAAGCGCTTACCACAAATCTTTCTTCACGAGTCTCTTCCTTTATGTGGAGGGGGATGTCATATATTAATTGGAATAGAAATTTTATCTCACTGTGATACAAAACCCCAGAGCATAGTATGTGGTGCATTGCATTTGCAAAACATTATAAGTAACCAGAAGGCTTGTAACGGAAGTATTTTTCAGACGTTTTTAAAGACTGTTCTATTATATTCCTTATTCAATACCACTGGAAGGTGACACATTGCAATGATCCCATGGGCTGAGTGCACTACATTCAATAGGCTCTCTTTGTTCCACCACTACATTCCTTTCTCCTACAAGTTTCCTACAAGAGTCAGGATTTCCCTCACAGGTTTCCCTTTCACTCCTCTGACTGGTCTACACCCAGCTACACCAACAGCAGAGGCCAATTGGCCTTGCGTACTGGTTTTGACTGGGATAGAGTTAATTTCCTTCATAGCAGCTCATGTGGTGCTGTGTGTTGGATTTATGACCAAACCAGTGTTGATAACACAGGGGATGTTTTAGCTCTTGCTGAGCAGGGCTTGCACAGCGTCAAGGCCTTTTCTGTTTCTCACACGGCCCCACGAGTGAGTAGGTGACAGAGTATGAGAAGCTTTCAGATGAAGCTATAGCCTACAAGATCATAAGGGCTATAAGTGGAAGGAAGAAGAAATATACGCACAAGCATGCTTTAGCTCTAAAATGCAAATTAATAAAAGCGCCTTCTCGATGACACAATCCAAATGACATTTAATGAAAGATGGTGTATTTTCATGTGGCAGGCTTGGAAAGGATTTCAGTGATAGTTATGAAAACAAGACACCAAAAAAACCCTGCAAATTACTGATCTGCATATGAGTATCATATGCCACTGAAATAGATGAAGATAATCGACCTCCCAAAAGGGGTGGAAGGTGAACAAAGGAAGAAAGAAATCTAATGATTATATGACACAGTTGGGGTTTATTTTTGTTTTTTAACCAGCAGACAAAGAGCTGAAAAGTGTCACAAAAATGACACACAAAAAAACGCCTCACAAAACACTATGGTTGCATTTTGTTCTAAGGACTTTTCCTGAGTGGCTGAATCATTCTTAATGCTTCAGTCATAACCATCAGATAAGAGTCCCAGGGATCTGAGGTCCTCTTGTCGGGGAAATTTGGGAGTGCCAGGCTCTTTCTGGCTATTCTTTTGGAGGGACCGAGTTTCAGGTATTTGGCTTCTGTTTCTATCTCTGTGCTAACCAGCTGGCGAGACTTCATGCATATCTGTCCATGTATATCGATACTTGTATCTATTTGTGTGCCTGTATGTATGTGCTTCTTCCTAGTAAAAACAAGTACAGGATGCTGTTAATTCAACAGTTTGGAATACTGAAATGAAATAAAATAAACCAGCATGTATCAATATTATTACTAATGATAAGCAAGAGCATGTGCTTTATTTCATGTCCACTTTATCAGAATCAGCAGGTTCTTTGGTATATCTGGTACTGGAGTTTAGAGTTCAGTTTTATTTGCATTTCATGACCACCAATTCCATTGCAGGAGCTGCTTTGCCAAACATCTTAAGTTACTTCAGGGCAAAGTTTGATTTCGATCTCTTCTTGTTTATGCCTTAGTACTGGCGTGGTACTTCAGGAGACTGCTATCTTTGCTTGTATGGGTGACACGTTTCACCCAGCTGCCAAGCACAGAGTCGATGTAGAAGCAAAAAACCTCTGCTTTCCTTCAGAAATATTTCTTGCTATGGGCTGGCAGTAACAGACAATCGTGGGCCCTTAAAATACTGTGCAGTTCTTCTAGCACTGTAGAGTAAGGGTGGTTAGGCTTTTCGCACGTGCAGGCCTGAGGGAGAAAGAGAAATTCTGGATCTTCCCGACATATCATCTACTCGTCAGAGTGACTGCCAGCTGACAGGGAGCTGGATTGTCTGCATCCTCACACTTAGCACTATTTCTGAGTTGCCTTCAAAATCGTTACTGCCTCCAAAGGAATGCACAGCACATTAAAAAACCCTCCCTGTACCTAAGCAGTCTTTGGGAATTCAATGAAAGGCTCACTCCGGGGCATTTCGGAGCGAAGGCAGTAAGAGCAGCTACTCCGTATTCGCCGCTCACGGATTAGTTAACGGCAGTTTGGCACATCCCTGGGGGCCTTTTCTAGCACAAATACAGATTTCTGCATCTCTGGCCCGAGGGGATCTGCCAGGCCTGTAAGGTGCCTTGGACTCTCTCTCTCCACATCAGGAAGCTGGTTAACGTATTTCATGCTGAGGGACTGCAATTCCTCTTTGCTTCTACCCTTCTGCTTGAGATCTGCCTCTGTTGCAAATCTGCACAGAAACCTGCCCGCCCGGAATATGTGTTTGAACTGGGCATGCAGGCAAACAAGGGAACAGTTGGTGTGCAGGCACTGATCGTGGAAAGTAAATATAAGCTTCTGAACTGTGTGTTTTCAGGTGTTTTTTATTCCCAGCTTAGAGGTCAAATGGACACCAGGCTGCTTGCAATCCGATGGAGATCACACCCAGCCTCCAAACAGCACGTGAGCTACAGCACCTGGTGAACCAGACTTCGTAAAAGAAAAGCAGTTTTGCTTGTCGACCTGAAAAAACGTATTTGCCACTGGTTTATACATATGGAGAAGGTACCATTTCCATAGGGATAATTCAATTCTACCAGCTCCGTATTCCTACTCCGTCTTTCCAAACGAGACGAAACATAGCCATTGACGAAGGTAAAACATAGCAGCCCATTTCTTACTTCTGAGCTGAATAACGGGATTAGACTCAAGTGATTAATACTGTATTGCTTTCCTGTGCAGAGTGTGTGTATGAGACCAGATTTCCTCTCAGGCTAACTGGCATATTTACACTATTTGGAGAGGTAGCAATGAGCATTGGAGGTGGCCTGAGGTATTTCTGTTAACAACCTTAGTTACATTTATATTGCGGTGTCCCAGAAGAAGGCTGTGCTTGTGCCCAAGGCACAGAACCCAGGAAATCTGTTCCCCACATTTCCATAAACATCCTTTGGGATCTCTAGCAAGTCTTAGCGGCAGATTTTTCTTTTTTTTTTCTGGCACATGTCTATTGAAACTGGGGGCTTTGGATTTTGTTGCCCCCTTTAAACACACGCTTTTCTGCCGCAGTGCACCACAGCTCAGCTCAGACTTTTTGAAAATATAAACCTATGTTTGCACCTCAGGGAGCAACACTACCTCACCCTGAAGTCCTATGGAAAGGTAAAACTAATGTTTCTGAGGAGTTCAAATAATGCGGCAGTGCCTTTAAATAACAACAACAACAAAATAATCGAATTCTCATTGCCAAACATTCTTAGTAAATTGGCTATTTTCTTTTTGCCCTCAACTAGCCAAAAAAATATTATTAAACCTAAACAAATACAAATGCTAATATGAAGATCTTGACTCAGACCCAGAGGTAAGGCTAGAAATAATTGTCTCCTTAATCCACTCTGTAGTGCCCTGTGGTAACATCAGTTGTCATGCCAGAAGTCTATTAGACTGCTTACATCCTCCTCGGAGAGCAGAACAAACTGGCCAGGGCACATTTTCACTGCGACATGCATTCAGCTTATCATTCCACTCCTAGTTGGCTTTTAAAAGAGTATTTACAAATGTTATTACTATGACTTGATTATTGTAAGACATTTCCTTGCTGTATAAATGATAAATGGAAATGCAAGTTCAGGTTGCTTATGGAATACACAAACTGATTATTTTACCCTTGCACACTTAAGGAAAGCTTGAGGTGTTATCAGAAGCTTCAAACTGTAGGTCCTCTAGTCTTTTGTGTCTGTATTTATGTCTTTTTTTTTGCTTTAATCACTGAATTCCTTGGCTTGGGGAACTTTCACATGCAGCAATACCTAGAAACGATGCACACAATACGTCGATATGGAGTTGGAGTGATTTTCAGATACGTGGAAGGCATTTGGCCTTTGAACTCCTCTTTAAACATTTGTAAATATTCTTCTTGCAAATGTATATATAACATATCATGTGTGTAGTAAAGTTCTTTAAAGACAAATTAGTGCCACTACTCTTCCTTATACCTGTGGAAATGCAGTTATTGGGAGAGACTGGGAGGCACTGACTATGAGGTTACTGAAAAGTGGCAAAACAAAACAGATATCAAGTTCAGACTCCCTGTCAGATCTGGTGATTTTTTTCAGCATTGATAACACAGATGAAAATAATATGTATGCCCTGGAACTGCTGCAGTGCTTAATTGATTGACCTCTCTGAAGTTGGATAGCAGCTGATGTTGCTATTGCTGGTCGATACCTGGGAGAGATTTAGACAGTCGCTGCTGTCTGCATCCTTCCGTTTTATACTACTAATTGGCGAAACTGGCTTGTGATCAGTTGGAGGATCAGTTAATGGAACAAGTAGGTTAGATGCCTGTGACTCATTCTTGAAGCAGATATGAATTTCTCCCAGGTTAGCTGACTGTCTTCTTACTGTAGCCCTGCTTATGATTTTTCAGTTGATAGGGATGAAATAATTTCCCTGGATTTTTAACTCTAGTGTAAAATAGGCAGAAAATCTGGAATGTCTGCAAGAAGTGAGTTAATAATCAATAAAAAGTACAAGAAATAAAACGCTGATACTTCACTGCTAAATTATCTCTTGCTCTGAGTTGCATAAGTGATTTTAGTTTCTCTGATCCTGTGCCCCAGGGCAGGGACTGTATTTTCAATTTCCGTAGAGTATACAGAACATCATGCCTCTTATCAGACAGCTTTACAAACAAGTTACATTGCTGCTTGTGATTCTGTCAAAGCTGTGAGAGCGTGAACTTCTCAGAACAGTGAGTTTACTTAAGACACTGCACTTAAAAATATGTATATGTTCCTTGAGCCACGTTTGAGATGTCTTTCCTAAGCCTTCTGTGAGGATATCTCTAACCCTGGTCTGGTACAGCGTTAAGTCAGGCAGGTGATCCTAGGAAAGGGACCTGAAGGATCTGGAAGAGGTGCGTAGGGCCCCAGGGGGTCAGTGAAGAGAGCGATGTACCTTCAGGGGAGGACCCACAAAACCCTGCAGGCTGAGCTGCCTTTACTGCCGCTGGAAGGGGAAGGACCTGACACTGCTTAGCCCAGATGAACCACTTGAGTCATTGTTCAGTTTCTTAACTGATGATGGCATACAATTGAGCCTGAAATGTCATGGAAACTGCTGATTATTTACCTTAAAATGCCATGTTGTGAACTGCAGTGACTGGAGAGCTGCCTGCCTGGCAGCTCAGAGCTCGGGGCAGAGCCCCTGAGGATGACCTCCATGGCAACGCCTGGGAGCATCCTTAGTTTTCCCAAGGCAAGCCTTTACCAACCTCTGCCAGATCTGTCACTTTATCAGGCAGATTTTGTTCCTGGTGTGAACTTCCAGGCTGTTGCTTTTTTACTACATGCCAGGTCTAAACCAGCTGGTTTAAAACCAGCGGGGAATGCTTGCATGAATTATGGTCACAGCAGGAACTGCACTGCAGATATATCCTGAAGCTCCAGTTCAGTAACAAAGTGCAACGGTCCACCCACACCATTTAAGCTTGTTGTGTGATAAGGACCTTAGAGTCTGTCCTGGAATACTGGAAACAGTAAATGCCTATAATGGCTAATGAAATAAAAATTGTATTGATGCTTTCTTGGCTAATTTCTGATAAACAGAGCTGTGATCTTACATGACTTTCATTTCTCCAGAAAGGAGGTTCCTCTACCCAGGAGGACTACATTTCAGATGAAATGAATGTAATTATATGAACAATTACAAATAGAGAAAGGGTAAATAAGGGTACAGGTAGATAAGGGTAAATAGATAGCCTTGATAGGATGGTGTGTTCCTTCCCATGGGCAACATCTGTCTCACTTCCCTCCATCCACTTCTACAACAACTGATAATATATTTTCTTTCTAAGGGCAGAATCAGGTTTCAAATATTATTGATAGCATTGTAGAATGGCCCAGGTTGGAAGGGACCCCAAAAGATCATCCTTTTGAGGGGAAAGGAGCCTGACCAGATTATCTAGCACTCTGTCCAATCACATCTGGAAAATCTCCAGCAATGGGGACTCTACCACATCCCTGGGGAGGTTGTTCCAGTGAATGATTCTTCTTACTGTAAAAAATTTATTTCTTATGTCCAAATGAATTTGAGATTTTCAGTTCTGTTCCTGTTCTCAACAATCCAAGGCAACAAGATGCTCAAGAGTCTATTACAGCAGGAACGTGGACATTTATAAGTTTGACTAGGAGGGCTATTAGTTCTAAACCTCTGTATTAGGCTGTTTTATTAGGAATGTAGTACTTAGTTTAAACTAGGTAACTTCTGACACAGTTTAAAGCAACACCAAAATTACGACTGATGAAATATCATTAAGCATCTCATAAACAGGTGAATTTATGCTATGGTCTTTTCCTGCGGGTTTATTATATGAAAGCTGGAATACCAAAATCCAGCCTGCAGTTGGCTATTTAGCCTAGGGGAAAACACAAATGCATTTTCAAAGCAAAACACCAGGCTACCCAGAGCCATTACAATTGTAATGTGAAATGTTATGGTACTCAGTTCGTGCATGTTGTTTGTTTGCACAAACATCGTGATATATTTCAATTTGCTTTATTCTTGTTTATATAATGGACTGTTAGAAACATTCCCTTTTTTCTTTTCTTGGTGCGTCCTACTCACTGTGTATAGTATGTGCAAGTACTGTTCAACCACAAGACTTGCCTTGAACTTGCTTGGTTTGTAGGCTGGCTTGAAGTGGTCTCTGGACGGGTCAATAGGCAAAGATGCCCACGTGCATCAACCTCTGTTGCACCCAGGAAGCATCACTGCTCCAAATAGTTGTCAGTATTGTAGGTGGCACAGTGTTGGAAGCACAGTGTCTTTGCCTTGCAGGGGAAATTTTGGCCTTCTAAACCTAGGCATAGGACACATAGCTCTACTGAGGGATACGGGATCCAGGGGAACCATTCAAATAAGGATGTGCTCTGATTTTTTTGGTATTTATATGTAATTTTATATTCTCTCTGTTAATTCATTCATAGATTATAATTCTGACCTTGGAATATAAAATATCACAGATTCTGACATGCTGTTGCACTGACTTCAGCGTCAGTGGCTGGCACTGCCTCCTCTGCGTGCCCTGCCACTGCCAGCACCAGAAACCTGCTCATGCCTTCATAGCAGTGAGTTCTGAAACCAAGTTCCTTATGGGAAGAGTGGGACCAGAAAGGCTTTTGATAGACTTGTACCTCTTCATTTACAGACTTTGCAACATCTACTGAAGAACCTTTGATTTAAGAAGCACCTTTTATCTGCTGTGTAACTTTAGCTGAAGTGAATCCTTATTTTCCAGTTTTGTCTGGGGTTTATTTTCAGGGAATTTTATTTGGAAGAACTCTAGGTTTTTGCTCACTACTGACATCAACGGTGCTGCCATCAGAATCTTCTGTTTTCTTTGGAAAACCTAGTATCCTTGTGAGGGGGGAATAGAGTATTGTCCTGGCCCTTTCCCCTCCAGTCTTGTCTGTGGTATGGTAGGGAGCTCTCAGCAAGCGAACCAAGGACAAGACACAGGAGAGCGGTGGCCCTCCGCAGAGGCTGAGTGGTGGTGGGAGACATGACCACCTCCTGTGTGGAAAGCACTGAAAGAGGAAGAAGGTGATGATTCAGTTTGATGTTCCCAGCTGAGGGCAAAATGCATCATAAGCCAACTGTAATTTCTACACTTGTCCTTAGAAAATAGTGTGGGCATGTAATATAACTCTGTGGGCTTCCTTGGTGCAGAAGCCGGTGAGGGAACACAGGCAGATGGAAAGCTATCACAGAGGACTTGTTTTTCCTTAGGAATCTCAGTTGTTAGAGCATCAGTGCCATACCTCCTAGCTACCCCGTGATATGAGTAACGCTACCCTGGGAGCAGAATGAGGCAGGGAGGCACGATGGGAAGGCAGGCACTTGTTCACCTTGTTTGTCTCTATAAAGTACTGTGATCAGCTTTTCAGGTTAAGCAAAGAATATGTGCACATAGCTTCGTATGAACGCACACTGAGACAAGATGCAGCTCCTTGGTGGTTCTCACATCAGCTCCAAGAACCACAAACTCTGCCCGCCACCACGCCGCTTATGTTCTGCTTGGTTGCACTACTGGGAGATAATGACAGCCCGTAAATGCTGAAATGAATCTTGCAGGGGAGCTTGCAAGTGGACCTGCAGAGATGCAAAGTTGGAACAATCGGCTGTTCTTTACCACGTGTTCGAGACAACCAGGACCTGCAGGACCAGGAGGGGTACGGGAGCGTGAGGATGAGATGTACTGGCAAACTTGTCAAGGAGAAGCTTTCAAGGCATCTTTCTCAACTGCTCCTGGCTTTATCCATTGCATTTGCATTTGCATAAGCACTAAATCAGAACAGAAGTTTAAAATTTCCCAGACAGCAGTGGATTTGAAGTACTGCCTATACAACTTTGCTGAAACATGCATGACATGAATTTCAGCTAATGCATTATTAATTTTGGTAGCACCACATCTCTAGCAACCTCAGATATATGCAGTAACGAATGTGAATATTTAGAAAATTTGTCTTGTGTGTGTATGTACCTGCCTGTGTGTAGTCCTATGTGTGTGTCACACAAATGTGACTCTAGGTTTTCATAAGCACTGCTTAAGAGTCAGTCTTGATGCACATTGGAGATAAAAAGATTTGTATCAATTTTTCCTTTTAGATGTTTAGTTCCTGTTTAGTGATCTTTTGTTACAAATGCATTAAGGGAATGGAAATGAATGCTTTCATTAACAACGTATAGGAAAAGTCTTTAAAATAATATTTAAGAGGGAATTTTCACAGAGCATTTTATTTATATTCTAAAGCTGGAATCAATAGTTGCACACTATACAGAGTAACAATTCCTACATGTCATGTTTTTGCAGTCTTCATAGTATTTATCGCTTTTAAAAATTTGAGTGATAACTTTCCTGTACTGCCTTCCCTCAAAACTAGTTAGAATATATCTTAAAATGGCAATTCATTAGGGTGTTGCCAATGTACCTGCAGAGCTTTCTATCATTTTCTGAACTGTATTGCTTATGTAATAAAGCTAGTAGCAAATAATCTTTGTTGACATACATTTCTGCTCTTGGGATGCATTTAGTGAGGTGAATATAAAACATTATGAAGTAATGATCATGGGAAGAAAGAACAAGGAGTTACCCCATCAGTCTTCTACACTACTATAGACAACAACTGCTACAGTAAAATAACACTATCTAGATTAACTTTGTCATTTTATTCTCAAGATGGTGCTAAAGGACTGTAATCCATTTAAATACTTTCAGTTTTTTGGGGGAAAAGTACAAAAAATAAAGATTTTGCTTTGTATAATTGATACTATGGAAGAACTAATTGATTCCTTTGTATTTTAAAACCTGTACATGTATGTGTGCTTGGAGTGACTCCAGATCTACTGGCTTTGTCAAACAGACTTTCCTTACATTGAAATCCAGCTTCCAAACAGGTAGCTTTCTTAGTCCATCATGTGACCATATTTCAAGATCATTTTAAGATGAAATTCTTATTGCTCTCTTCATAATATATATATGGAAGTCCGCTCCATTAATTTGTCTGAGATAAGAACGTATCAATATGCTGGATTTTTAGATGGAGACACAGTACAAAGTCATAATTTTGGAATAGTTGCTGGATTTTACCTTGGATACTGTGGGAATTAGCAGCACTGAGACCTTGCAATTCTAAAGGCAGCTTTCTGCTTTACCACCCTTGGGAGAACCCATGTAGAGGGCACACCCTCAGCTCTTCTTGAAACTGGTTTAGCTGATTTGAGGAAATTTATGTCTATTTCTCTCAATGAAATAGTAAACTGGTTTACTGTTGTTAGATTTTTTGGAAGTGAATATGAAATGCTTGATAAATCATATCCCTTTTCTATATGTGATTATCTCAGGTGGTGTGCTAGTGCTTGTTGTCACACATGGTTGTGTTGCTCACCTTGGTGTGAGGACTGAGTGATATATTATCTGTCTTGTAGGCAGTGAGAGGTGAAAAATTAAAGGGCTTCTCCACTGTATCTGTGAGAACACACTCCCAGTGATTCTCTCAGATGACTTCTGATATAATGTGCAAAGGCATATACACTGCCAGCTCACCTTTCTTTGACGTTAAATCTCCAACAGGCATTTTAACAACAATCACTTGCCACGTAGATTTATTTCAGTTTATAAAGACTAATTTCTTTATTCTTATAGGACTAGTGGGCAGAAGTAGCCTAGAAATTTTACCAGAAAATGAAACAGGAGGACATGGATTTTCTCTGACTGCAATTGTAGTGCAGTGAACATCCACCACCATGGAAGGTGCAGAGGGCTCCGACAGCCTTCTCCACCCCTACAGCAGGTGCAGTTATCTGTCGTGCTGAGGCAGCTTAATGCTCTCTTCTGCTTCCTTTCTTTTTTTCCTTCCTTTTTTTGTGTGGGGGTATTTCTTTGACAAGTTATACTATCTGCAACTTTTTTGCAAAGACATTTATGTTAGACTGGATGCTAGAAGTGCCTTGTTCTGGCCTGATGTTAATCTCCTTAGCATTGTCTCAGTAAATGACTTCTGGTTGCCACTTTCTGCCATGGTTTATGCCATACAAAAAGGCAGCATTCCTCCAAATCCATCAGTTGTTTATAGCACTGGGTACATTGCTCCAGCATCTCACTTCTTTTAAAACCTAGGCCGAACAGTCTGATGCGAAATAGATACAGTGGGGATGTCTGGTCATGACTACCATGCTTTGTTCTGCCAGAAACTGTTGGGCCAAGAAGGAATTGCTTTCCTCAGGGGTCTGGCTTTAGAAGTTGTTTGTCAGCAAGGGCCTTTCACTAAAGAAAGCTAGCCCTTGCCTTTCATGGGATGGGGCAGAGCTGGCAGCAGAATCAGCTCATGGGTTCTGACCACTGCGCTGCACTTCAGACCAAACCGTGCCTCTTTCCTCTTGAGTATCCTGAGTAGGTGGCACAGTTACTGGGGTACACGTAACAACACACCTCCTGCTATTTCAGTGTCCTTCGGTTTTCTAGTGCTTGGTTCAAGCAGGAGGAGAGCTGCCTTCTGCCACTTAAGCAGTTATTTCTGTGCCATGGGATGCAGGAGGGAGTTTGCTGCACTAGTGTGGGATCTGTATTTTAATCCACTGCTGCTGGAACATACACATGTATTCCATCTGTATCTCATCATTGTATGATGACAGGTAGCTTCCTCTTCCTTTTAAAAAGAAGAAATGGTGTGCACAGATAACTGTATTAGAAGATCCTTTTAAAGCTGCAACGTTAGCAAAATTAGGATGCGAGTACTTAGAATATGGTCTCTAATTGTGTTTTGCTTTTTCTTTAGGAAATTTCCATCTGCAGAAGGAGTGATGTTTAATGTGGGAATTAGGGATAAGCAGTGAAAAAGATGGCTGGTTGTACATATTACTCTTTTGCTCCTAAAATTCACAGGCATATAAATAATGACCTGGCAACTAGATGGCTTTTTAGTTCTTGGTTCCTAACTCTTGTTTAGTTGTCCTTTTTGAAAGCTTACAGAAATACTTAAAGTTATGGTTTGCTGACGTTAGAACCCCATACTCTTCATTCCCTGGGCGCTCAGCTGAGACCTGGAGATTCTGGTTTTAATCTCGGTTACCAAGCCTTTGCACCTGACATTGCTGAGGCTTAGCACCTTTGGCAGAAGACCAACCGGGGTGCAAATGGACTGGGGCTACTGAGTTGTAGCCCTCATCCCTGGTGCCTCTAGTGACCCCGGCCAGTGAGTCTGAGCTCCTGTCTCGGTTTCTGACTGCAAGGTGGAGACACAAATAACTTCCTTTATTGTTTGCAAAGGACTTGGACACCATGTGGAAAGTCCCATGGGACTACCCAGGAGGAAATATGTGAGCAACTGGTGTGACCTGGGCATGTTAGGACTGGCACTTCCAAGCTTGAGGGTGCTCTGAAACCACAGCTGCTTCCAGCTTTTCACTGTAGATTGATGGGCACAGAATATGTGCAGACACAACTGCTTTTTCCTGCTACTCTCGTACGTCACTGTCATTTACAGATCAGCTGTACAGAGTTTCTCTTTTATGTTAGCGGCAGTGTAAGGTTTAAAGCCAAAACAAATTCTCACCCAAGAAGTCAGTCCATCACCACCTCCTCCCATCTAATCAAAGGTTGTGTAAGATACATATATATTTATATACCCACAAATCTGTGCATACACGTGTGTGTATATAACCATTTAAGATATTTAAGAAATACTTTGTGCACATGAAAACTACTTTATTTTAAATGAAAAAAAAAAAGTTAGGTCTTTAATCCCTAGAACATCAAATATTACCTCTAATTATGTGGGAAGAGAGTTGAGGAGGTTATTAAAGCCTGAAATTACTGAGCTGTTTGTAGAAGTGGTTAGTGAACGTGGGCAATAATCTGTTGTTTAAAAAGCAAAATCCCCAGGGATTTTGAGTACATGTGTTCAGTGTGCATGCATGGCACGTCTATCTAATAGATCAATATTTCACAGACCAAGAACAATTTACATGACAGACTGTAAATTATAATGGCTCCCTAACCACCCAGTATAAATGGATTCTAAGCAGCGTGAATCAATAACAGACGCTTCTCTAATAGCTTCCCCGCTGCTGGTGGGACACAAAAGCTGAAACACCACATCTGTTGTTCTGTTGCCACCTTGGGAATGCCTGATACTAGGTATCCCATCCAGAGTTTTGTTCTGGTCAATTTTTTTATATTTTCTATTGAAAATCTTGGCAGGGAAACCTATAGCCCTGTGTGGAAACTTAAGATCCTTACTGTTCATGCCTAAGCAAATTCAAGTTCTTGTTTATACAGGTGTACAGTTGGCATTTATTTAAGCACAATATCCCATTGGCTTCATAGCCAGATGTCAGAAATGGGACAGTATGGTTTTGTGGGATGCATGATTTTGTCCCCAGTGGTAAGTCTCAGCAACGTAATGATGATTAGGTAGTTAATACTTCTGAAATGCTAAGTGTTGATCATGGAAAGACACAGTGTGGCTAAGGATTTCCAAAGGGACAGAGTCCACCTCTGACAACCCTAATTCTCTGTCTTCTTCTGTCACATCTATAAAGCACTCACTTGAGCTACTCCTCTGAAAGTGCTCCTGCTCAGTTTGCTAATAGCCTCTTTCATTTGTTTGTTCTAGTAAAAGAGTTCATCAATCACTTCACTGCTTTTGTAGATCTGTAATGAATTTTTCTGTACTCTTTCTGACTCTCAGGTCCCTTGCTCTTTGTCCTTGGATCTCAGCCATTTTTGAGCTTCTTTAATTTTCTTCCTTTTTTTTACAAACTCTCATTCATTCCTGGTGATTCTATTATGGCTTCTTCCATGACATGCTGCATTTTTTCATTATTTTTGTGTGGGTTATTGGTAAAGAAACAGCCTTCCCCTCAGAAAAACAAAAGAAAACAAAACAAGACACCCCAAACAAACCAAAACCAACCGAAAACTCCATAGGCAACTCCTTTTCCCCCAGCAATCTCTGATTCAACAACTGTGTGGCTTATATATATCTGCTCGTGACAGGAGTGAAAGCCGACCTCTGTCCATGCCATCATCGCTCACTTAGCCCCACTCCCATTAGCCTCATCCCTCTGTCCCAATAGCTTCTCTACTTCTGTCCCCTGTTCACTGTCCCCCACCCCTCTGCATGGTGGTTTTGAACTCTGAGTTAAGTGAGGACTTGTCTTCAAGCACCTGTACTTTCAAAGAGGTGTGGATTTTATGGGGTTATACAGGTAATAATACAACATTAAGATTCTCATCTTTCTCTTTTGCCCTCTCAACTTTTCTGCTTCATTTGAACTGTAATTAATTCTCTGATTTCTAGTTTAATTTTCTTCAGGTCTATCTGATAGCTGAATCTTAATATGTCTAAGAAAGCATTTCTTACTCTCCTCCTCCCTTGCAAATAAACCTCTCTTGTCTTCATTCCCACTTCTAGTTATCGGTGTGAACAGAGGGCTCTGTTATTTCTGTCTCCACAGCATTTCATCATTTCAGTATCATCTTTAGTTCCCCTGGTTTTCCCTCACTTCTTCACTACTTGGTTAAGTGTTTTTATAATGATCATATATGTCTTTTCTAGCTAATCACATCACTAAAACTGCTGTAATACACACTTTGTGTAATACACATAGAGAGAAACACAACCTGTAAATCTGCTGCTGCTAAGATTTCCCCTTCCTCCCCTCCGCTGTTCACTCTTGCAATTGTGTGCCCAGTTTTTTTCTGTCTCTCTGCTAGCACTTTTTCTTTCTATTATTAAATTGAAGCTTCTTCTGCCTTTCAGAAAGCACAAGAAATCAGATCCTGCTCTTCTCCTCTGTCTATTCACCCTGCATCCTTTAAAAGTGCCTGTCCTCAGGATGTCCCATAGTCATGAAATTGCTGGTCAGTCGTGATCACTGAAGTACATATTCCTCATTGAGCTCTTCTTTCTTGTAAGTGTGAACTCTCTGGTGCAAGAGCTGTCTTAATGATTTGCCACAGATTGTCATTTGTGCAGGTCAGTATATGTGTCTGATACTTTAAAAATTGAAAACTGTAATGGATGACTGGCATGAAAAGGGGGAAGAAAGAGTGGATGGGGTATGGTGAGTGATTTAGTGCCAAGGACAGTTAGAGCTGCCCGGTCAATCTTACTGGAGTAGTGTCTTTCTAAGCCTGAGGGCAAATACTATAAATTGCTTGGTAAATTTCTGTTGAATAAAAGGGATAGGACTGGAAAAAAGGAAGACACAAAACAGCCTTTTTTTTTTTCCTCTGCAGTAATCCATAGATGCTTGGCTGAGATGGGCTAATATTAAAATGAAAGCACATTGCCACACTCTTCCCACACCTCTGAGCAACAGACTGAACTATACATAAGAGACAGTACTCCCTAACATCTGACTGAAGCACATTTGCTTTCACTGTGCCAAGAGGAGGATGGAAATGGTATCAACACCTTGCTTTAAAAATCCTGTGAGCAAAGATTTTTTGTTAAAAAAAAAGAACATAAGAAGGCGGCTTATATTTGGAGTTCAAATTGTGATTTACACTGACAATTTCAGTGGTAAGCAATTCCATTGTTTGTTTGGTTGGTTGGGTTTTTTTTTCATTTTAGAGGTCTTTTTACCTCTTAGCTCTCCCTGAAGCTATAAACCACCTCAAGCATAGTAAACCAACAGCAGCTGTAGCTTTCTCTTTGGCAACATTACCTGGTCTCTTTTGGTGGCCTCCCTGCACCTAAAACCGAGATATACTATGAATGTATGATATAAGCACCTTTCCCTCCCTCCATTCTTTCCTTCCTTCCTTTCTTCCTTCCTTCCATCCTTCCTTCTTGTCTTCTTTCTTTCCTTCCTTCTTTCTCCCCTTTCCTGCTCCTTTCTTCATTCCTCTTGCTTTCCTTCCTTCCTTCCTCCCTCTCTCTTGTCTGCCCGCCTTCCTTCCCTCCTTCGCTCCCTCCCTTCCTTCTTTCCTTCCTTCCTCCTTCCTTCTCTCTCTCTCCCTCCCTCCCTCTCCTTTTCTACTTCTTTCCTTCCTTCCTCCTTCCTTCTCTTTCTCTCCCTCCCTCCTTCTCCTTTTCTCTTCCCCTCTTTCAGCAGCCCCCCTCACTCCTCACTGATATGTGGTTTACTGTGATTCCTGAAGACTTATAAATGTCAGTCCTTCCCCCAAGCCTCCCCCCACCAGATTCTGCTGTTTCAGTTCTCCAACATCTCTTGCTATATATAGCCAATTTGTCTAACTGAGTAGAAAAAAAAAAATCCTTTACTTTCTGTAGGGAATACCAGCAAAGCAGCAAATATTGCCATGGCAAGGAGCCTCTCAATCCATCAGACTCCTGCAGTATCTAACACATAATCTGTAAGGCGGAGACTAGTGTTGAAAAATGAACATGACATATTGTCACTTCAGGATTTAATATCCCTTCCCCATGACCTTAATTAGCTCACCTTATTTTGGGTAATTATCCAATTTCTGATAGAAACTTCTATTTGATTTTGCTTTGCTGAGGAAGCTAATGTGTGATCTGCCTTCATTAAAATGCAACTTTTGACTTTTTCCCCACAAACACACCACAAAATGGGAGTTTCTATAGTAACACACAATGCAGACTTAATTTGAAATTATAATCTCTTGATAAAGATGAGATTCCCCCAGCCCCCTTCTCAGTGTATTTTCTTTTTTTTTAAAAAAAATTGGTTTTGCCACAGTGGCATACCTCTCTTCTGTTCCAAAGGAAGTTTGAAAAGAGTTTCTTAAAATTAAAACCCATCATCTAACAGCACTGCTGAAGTTAAAAATACACATTCTCAGCACTCATTTTCCTTGTACATTATAAATTTTGTATAATTTGGTTGCTTTTTGGCCTCCTCTTATTCTTAAATTATTAAAATCTTTTGCTACAACTGTTTGTTTAATGCCATGGAAAAAGGATAACTGCATTTAAACCAACAACACTTGCAAGTGTTACTGGAAAGGCCTTTATCATGTTTAATGATAGACCCTGGATTTTTACCCTAGTTTTCTAGGACATACACTACTATAGAGTCTGTTTATCGCTAATTCAGTGGGACAACTTAAAAAAAAATTTAATCCACTGACCAATTTCAACAGCATTTAAGAAGCATTTCCAGGCCTTCTACAGTTGAGTGGGAAGATGTAGATCTGCAAGATCTTTTGTCAAGGATTTGGAAGCGGAGGAGGGAGGGAGGGAGGGAGGGAGAAGAGTAGGGTTTGATTACAGTTGGGCTGTCCAAAATAGGAACATGCAGGAGTGAAATATTTAATGGAGAACTGGACTTTGATAGCGAGGCAGAGGGAGTCAACTGGCTGCTCCTAAACAGTGGGGTGTTTGGGGAAGGAACTGAACCCTGCTGCAAATGGCTCACATGTAAATGATCTGACACACGAATTCTTACTAAATCACTTCCACAGAATGAAGCTTAAATCTCATCATTAATCCCTCCCACCAGCAATGTTTCTCCAGGGCTTCAAGTCAGGGTCCTCACGGCCAGGAGGTTTGGACTTACTCATTCAAGCTATGAAAGTGGCCATAGAGAGCACTGCCTCCTTCTTTGTGTGGCTCCACATGCCAGAGAGAGGGACTCTCAGTTATGGACCCCCGACTGTTCTTCATTGGCATTTGCAGAAAGCTCTACAGACATTTCCGAACAGCAAACCACAGAGTTGTGCCAAGAGCCTGACTCAAGCTTTGCTACCAGTCCACCTATTTGCCAACAGGTTTCTGCATGGTTGTTTCACATTTACCCCAAAAGAGAAGAAAGGGTAAACTGTAATGATTTGAAGAAACATATTTTAAAACTAGACTATCTCAATCTGCTTTGAAATGTGGTAATTTTAAATGTTGCCCTTACACCTGCAAAGCAGCAGTCTTTGGGAGTTCTGTAAACATCAGTCAAGGGAATCTCTCGCAGTAGGGGCACAGAATGAACTGAGACAACATGGGGTTTTGAAAACCTATCACATGCTCAAGACATGGCAACACAATGATATTTAAGACCTTGACACTGGCAGACTTTCTATTGTGTGAACTGTTCTACCTGACTAGCAGTCAGTGAGGTCATACCTTAATGCAGGGGTCTACCCGTTCAAAGCCGCTGACATAAAGAAATCATTTAAATGAGTTTGTGAGTCTCTCTCCTTCCTTTTAATGTTAGCTTCATGGGCATGTCAAAAAATTAGGGAGGCAGAAAAACAGTAGGAGTTTTCCTGTTCACTTTCATGGGTCTTGCACCATGCTTTTCATGAATTCATTTTTTAAACATTACAACCCTGTACATATGATTGAATGGGTACTAAAAATATGCAGCATTCACCCACAAATTAATACAACAGCATGAGTTAGTTACGCCTTAAATAGTAATACTCCCCTAAATAATAATATTATCATCAAAAAGACACTCAACTGCATGCAAGAGCAATATGCCATAGGAAACAAACTGACTTAGCAGGAGGTCTGTAGATGATAGTTCTTTTCTGCATTATTTAAAAAAAAAAAGGTAAGAAAATGTGTGCTAATACACCATCCTATCTTTCAGTAGGTTTCAGAGGAAATTATTCTTTGCCTATCATTCAAATAACTATTCAAACCATACTAGAAAACAGAGCAGAACAAGATATTTAAACTGCCTCCCAAAACTGTCAAGTGAAAGTATAGGTTTTCTAAACTCCACAAAAATGTACCACTTTTAAGGACAAGTAATCATGCTATTTGTTGTCCTTTTGATTTGCAGCTAGGTTAGCAAATGTTTCATGACACGTGACGTGACTCCATTGTGTAAGTTCCTGGGAGCAACAGAGGAAATCTGTGATGTAGAGATAGCAGGCTCAGCTTAACAATGATAAATATGTCAGACGATGACAATCATTCTGTGAATTTAGTTCTTGTGAATGAACGAAAATGGTAATTTAAAGTGTCATGATTTGGAAGCATAATCATCTCCGTATCAGTCATTCACAATCAGTTATAGTAGAACTGAGCTCGATATGCTTCCATGCATAAAGTGTGAGCTGCGTGAAGACATGTGGATATAGATTTGGAGTCAGACAGGAGCATCAGGTCTGACCTCCTAGATAAAATAACCAGTTACATTCCAACCAAGGACTGAGCCCAGTCACTTACATACCACTAAAACTTGACTGACTTGATGGAGATGAGGCAGAAAGTATGTGTTTATACAAGCCAAATATATTGTGGATTTTGCGTTCAGTCTTTTTGACCCCACTGAGCTCAGTCCCCACACTAGCTGGGTGAGGACGAACCCAGCTGGGGAAGCACAGGGCCCAGTGAAAGCCCTTGGAACAGTGGCCAGGGACTCTTCTCAGCTTCAGAAGTGTCATGGGTTTTCTGTCTCCTTGTAAGCTGCTACCTTGCCTTTGGGAATTCAATAGGATCTCTAAGATCTTGGGATCAAACCGGAAGAGTTTTGTAGCTGTGCTTAGAGCTTTTACTATTCCTCAGATGGACACAGGTGGCCCATACTGACACTGGATTAAAAGGGTCCCCGGCCTTAAAACTACAGGAAGACAGGGAAAGTCATCTTATTACTGCTGAGTGATAGTCCTAATGTGGGGCTGGTGATGGTGGTGGCAATAGGTGGTGTTCATAGGTGATGATGGGGGAGATGACAGAATCCAATCTCTTAAGCAGACTGATGTGAAGTTCTTCTGTGAAATGATCCACAGAAGAACTTTTTGCCTAGTCTTTACTGGTTAGTGGATCACTTCCTTCTGGCTTTCCTCCTAGTGGGTCACCTCCTTCTAACTCCTTGTATTTTAATATCTGAGTTACTAAACTGCATGTTTGCAGCCCAACAGCCCACCTCTGCCAGGATACTTATAAACTCTTTATCTACTCTATAGTACTTTGTGGCAAAGTGTTTCATAGGCTGCATGCTCTATGAAAAGTATTTCCTCAGATGTGATGACTTTAAGGTTTTCTAATATCTGTCTTTTGCCATCTCCCCTCTCCACAAGTTGGTGCTGTCAGGAAGGGTAAAGAGAAATGCATCTGTCTCAGGTACTATTCCATCAGCTGGGCTAAAATTACTTGTGTCTGTCCTGAGGAAAACACAGGATTTTAGTTGACGAATGTCGATTTTGATGACTTGACTTAGCTCAACAATGGTCAGCTATAGCAGCTTGCTTTTTTCTTTTTTTTTAATTTTTTTTTTTTGGAGGGACAGGTGAAGATGTAAGTTGTTAAGCCAAACTAAGAACAGAAAGTCAAGTTTGGGCTCCAGTTCTAATACCCAGTGGAAGACTTCCAGATGAAAGGGCATATGCCAATGCAAGAGCTAGACTTCCCAGAGTAACTTTGCTGCTGCAACTTCTGTATTGAAAGTGAACGAAACACCACATTTCTTAAGCATGTCTTTTTAATCACCAATTAGGTGAGTAGGAGCTGCACGCCTGCTTTTGCTACTACCAGTATTCTTTTTCTTTAGTGCAAGCCTTTCTGGTTTACATTATTTTGCTTATAGGTATGTGGATTAAGAAATGTGTTTATGAAGTACGATGACGACAAAGTGGAAGGAGTTCAGCAAAGAACAACCAGAACTGGAAGCCCTGAGTGCTGAAGTGGATGATGAATCTAACTCTGCAGTTTAATTACGTGGTGATTAGAGAGGGGTTCTGCAAGCTGGCAAATATTTGAAGGGGGAGATAGGGGAATTATTTACAGGAGGGATGACAGTGTTAACAGTGAGGATCAGCAGGGGCACACAACTGTGTCGTCCCTTTGCTGCAGAGAGATATGCCTGTGCAGTGCACCTGGGCTGAGACAGCAAAGGGAGCAACACTGAAGTCTGGGATAGACTGATATTGGGGTGCAGAACAGCCCCATTGCACAATCACTGCTATCCCTCTGCCTGAAAACAGTGCTGCACCAACTCAAGTGAGGACAGATCTTACAGGTCTCTTCCTTCTTGTTGGTTTGTATTTTAACAGCTCTCTTACTGTTGGCAATGACTCTTACTGGCGCCTTTTTGGTTTTCTCCTCCAAGTAGTTCAAGATATTTTATGGTAAAAGTAATAGTGGTAAATAAAGTTAGAAGAGCCTGAGCTGTGAGTGCAGGCAGTGGTTCAGAAATAACACACTCTGAATTAATGTGTTCTGTGCACAAGAGAGAGTTTGACATGTAGTCATTATTTTGCCTGTAACATGGTTAATATGGTCCCTGTTATCCCCTGTCAAATGTTTGAAGAGCAATGGAGGCAGGTGAAAAACACAGGGAGAATATAGTCTAGCTGTAGGGATTAATTTAATACCCGATTATAAGGCTTTTAAAAGACATCTGTCAAAAATATCACGATAAGACCTTTCTCTCATTGTTTATATTGAATAATGCAACTAGGCCCTTTTTTCAATGAAGTGGGGTATTTATCTTTCACATCAAATAGTTTATCCTACCGTGTTCTATGATATTTTCCATTCATTGATTCTGGACGCCTTTGCAACACATTTTCAAAGTCTAAGGGTTTCAAAATCCAATAAATTTATGGTACTACCTGTTAACCACTGTTCTTGTACATCTCTGATAACTTTTTTTTCCTGGATTGTTTTCCCCTGAACTGTTGACCAGCATTCTTTGCTATTCATCATGCTATGCTTATTTCCTAGAACTAAAATCCATTACGGTCTCTTATCTGCTTGATAGCTCAATAAGCCTGATCCAGGTCAGACAGTTTTGTACAGCTTTCAGAAACATTGATCCTGTTTTTCACCATTTAATTCAACTCATCTGCTCTCTGTGAAGGCAATTGAATAGACATTTTTAATGACTTCTTTATCCTGAGTGGATGCGAACTTCTGCTCTTTACGTATACAGTGTGGTCTTTGCTTTCAGCACTGCACATTTCTCCAACTGAAATGCATAGTTGGTTAGCACCTTTGGAAGGTTTAAGTGCATGTTAAATAAAGATAGAAAAAGTTCTGCACTACAAAAGCATTAAAAGTGTGAAGCCAAGGCCCAAAGAACTGGAAAGAGACAGTTAAGGGTGCAATGCTAACTGGCCCAGATGTGAACATGCACGTATTATTCAGGGTATGATGAGAAAATATTGTGTCAAAAAAGGCTTTAGTCACCTATCTGACATTTTTGGCAACTCATTCTCATACTGAGGTCCTCAAAAACTGGTACTTAAAATCTGAAGTGATTTCTGCTTTCAATATTAAATTTCTGCACATGTTTAAACTAATTCTAGTCATGCCCAGAAACACTGGGCACATATTTCCTCTCTAAAAACCATCTTATACCTAAATGTATCTCATATCAAATCTCACATGGCTTCACAATTTTGCCCTATTGCCGATCAGAAGATATTATTGCAATATGGCTGTGGATTGGGTTCTGCAGAAAGCAGTGCTGTGGGAAGCTGTGAAGGCATTTTATCTAATAGCTTTGTGTCTAGACCACTTAGACTTAGTGTAGAAGATGAGCGTTTGCTCTGGGAAGCATGTGACTGAAAACCCGGCTTCGTTGTGCCATGGACCATAGCAATGTAAAGGAAACGCACTGAGAATTTCAAATAATGTCAGACTGACTGTAGCCTCTGTTTTAGAAATGGATGATCCTCAGCTAATAAAAGTAAAGGGAAGTACTGAAATGCACACCTACCATGGAAAATGATAACCGCAATAGAAGAAATGTCTTTAAAGGTGTAAGTGACAGGAAATATTGTGTTTCAATAAGAAACAGTACAATGGACCCTGTATGTAATCACTGTTCCTACCTAGAAAACCAGAATTTTTTATTTCAGTCATGATTCAGCTCTTGGTTATCTCATCCCTGATATTTTGAGTTTAATTTTCAGAAAGACTTTATTTTAGCAATGTAATATTAGCAGTGTTATCAAAATTTAATGCAGTTTTGAAAAATCTAAGCTTCTACAATCATATAACTATACGAGAGTCCCTGGTTTTCATGTGGGAAAAAACATTTCTGTCCATCACACTTGCAGAGAGAAGTTAAAGACAATCAGAGAATGCAAAGCAAATACTCTTCACATTGTTGTATACTGAGGACTGGAAATACTGTCAATCAGCTTTAAGACAAGTTTCTTTTGTTTCTTATAGCATATAGAAGTTCACAGTTCTAAGCCCCTGGCAGTGCATCACTGAAACAATAGAACTTCTTGCTTTCTTGCATAATGAACTCCTGTTCTAGAACTTCATTCTCCTCTCAAAACCTGACCTTTACCATGAAGAATAGACTACATTTTCATTTAATGATAATAGCATTGTTCTTTCTGTTCTTTTCATTACATGCATCAGCTAATTTCTGCTGAAATAATAACAACAACAACAATATTATTAATAATAATAAAATAACACACATTCTGGCTACTTGTAATTTAAATTTGACCAAAGATTATAAAGAGTTAATTTTGAAATGAATGTTATCAACCTATATACACAGTATCAAATCAACAGTAATTAGATGTTCCAATTAATAAAACATTTATCTCTATGGCTTAATATTTGCTACAAAACTACTCCTCCAGAAATAACTATCACAACAGAACTCTTTTCTTACCAAAAAGTAAGAGATGATGAAAATACAGATTGTGGGAAAACCAACCTTCCTCTTCTACTCTTGGTACGCTCTCATAAAAAGGCTAACCATAAGAGGGTAACTGAGTATCCTGAAAACAAGTGACTCTAACTTCCTCAAGCATAGGCAGACGTCTTTCTTGAATGAGTTTTTTGAATGCTTTGGAGTTTTTGCATTTGAATTTTGCATTGTAAGAATCTACTCTTTCTAACAATTTGATGGTACTTGATATCAGTGGAAAATGTTGAACTGGATATTTATACTTAGAAATACTTTCTGAGACTGAAGAATCAGTATTCTAGACTGAGGAGATGGAAACTCATGCTTTAGGATCAGTTCTTCAAAGTCTTGATTCTGTGTATGCACAACTGGTGGTGTGTTCACACAAGATAGCATCTATGCATGCATCACCAACTCATGATGTGATAATAAAAAGGTTAGGTTTCTGAAGAAAAGACAAAGATAAAAGGTGTAATACTGGGGGAAAAAAAGTTGAAGTAGAAAGGTCACAATGTCCTATAGCAAGAGAGAGTATATTGGATATGTATTTACTGTAACATACCATACATTTTTCTTACATGTCATAAAACAATAATTGAAAATCATTAAAACTGCTCAAAAAATTCCAGATTATCTTGGCACATGTAAATCTGAAAATGCTGTGACTTGTAAGTAACTCAAAGCAGAAACATTTTTCTCTTTATAAACCCTCTCTGCAAGTATGAGAGACCAATAGGGACATTTCAGATTCAGACATTGGAGACAAGAAAAAGAAAGCTTTTGGGAAAAGCACCCCATCACAAACCAGATCTCTTCTAGTGTTTGTCTGCTCCTGAGATTCTTTCAGGTTAGCTTGCTTTTTTTTTTTTTAATCGCCCCTGAGTAAAATTCATCGCAACCATAATTCAGAAGGTTTTATCTGGAGTTATCTAAGGTCTCAGTATTCATTATTTCACTGTCTTTGCAAGTAAATTTACAGAGATTTGGAGCACATATTTTTGTAACAAATGAAGGAACATCCTTATTTTAAACCAACTCTTCTGCCTCTGGCTGCCCTCATGCAGGTGTATCATGTGGCTTAACTGGGTAGCAGAACAAGCACGACTGTTTACTGATGTGCCCCTGCTGCTGCAGAACATGTTAATTGGCAGTCACTTCTCTGTTTAAATGCTTTAAGGCAACCAACCATGCCCATTTTTGATTCTAGCCTGTAGCAAGTTCACACTGCTCATGTCACACATTGATTATGCTGCAGCCATCATACGGCATGCTAGATCCATGCTTCTGCATAATGTGGAGCTGAGACCTTGGACTTATTACCTTGGCTCATTACCTTAGGGAGAAGAGTTTGTACAAACTTGTCTGTACAGCAGTGACCTGGAGACCTCAGAGCTCAGTCTGGATTAAAGAGAAGGGACACACTCATATTCTTACTTGGTCTTCAGCAAAGAAGATCTCTGGCAGGGCTTTTAGAAATATCAGGACTCTGAGGAGAGCTTTGCAGGTGCTATCCAAGCCGGCGAGACATCATGCTGCAAAAGAAGCCCCTGACATAAGGCAGACATCCCACAGATACCAATTAGGGGTTGTGATTTGGACAGCTTGCTTTCACCCAAGGCAACTCAGGAACATGCTGCACACCTTGACTAGCTGGATAGCAGGAGGAGACGCTGGTGGAACTAGAGAGGAAATCCCTGTCAGTATCATAACCCTGGCCCACAAAAGGACTTTTCTAAGGTACTATCAAGGTATCACTGTATTTGGCTACTCACTAAATGTCTTGTAATAATTCTCATTCCCCAAAGTATTCCAAATGGTGATCATTCCTGAGGACTGAATAGTTCTGCACAGGATGTTTCTCTGAATGTCTAATTTCTCATATTGGCCAAATACATCAGGCTGAACATCTGATACCTTCCTGTACTGCTTAATATTTGCTCTCCTGCCTTGCTTGCTGTGCTTTATCTATTCACGGGCAAGATGACGGCATCGTTTGGGTTAAAAGGACCACCAGTGCATGGGAAGCATGAGAACAACAGGGATGGAAGAATACAAAAACCATAGGGGAAATAACTTGGCTCCTGGTTTCATTTATATGCTCAGCTTTTAAGTATTCTGAGATTGTATGAGGTAAATTGCCCAACTCAGGCTATAAAGAAATTTCAAAATGCATATGGATTTTAAGGCATTATAAAGGAATTCTTGGACAGCTCCCTGGGGCTCAATGTAATTATGGTGGCTTTCTATTAATTCTGTGCAAGTGTTGTAAAAGAATAACTTGGGGCAAAGAGTGATCTTATTTCATATGCATTTCTGCTTCTATATCAGCTCTAAGGGACTATCCCCAAAAAATTAGCACAACATTTCTTTCTAGTTTGCACTTTAACTGTTGTTTTAAAGCAATTTCCCCTCTCACTTATTTCTTTTTTAGCTTTCAAGGCAGACAGTTCTCTCAACACACACAAGTACAAGACTCTGTCATGATACCTCATTTCTTTCCATCATCATAAAGGTCCTACTGAAGTAGGACAGAAAGTATTAAGACATTTTTTTTCCTTACCAATCTTCCCTACAATGCAACAGATCCTCTGAGAATGGAAATACAAAATGTGACAAAAATACAGACTGTTATCCCTTCTGGTGAAGATAACAGGCTTGGAACAACTCCTGCATCAGTGTTCTCTGTCTTCCTCTTAGCGTGCAATGCGATGTGAATCTCAGGTACGGGGATTTTCTGACTGCAGAAACATCCAGAGAATCTTTATGGAGAAGAAGGGGCAGAGAGGAATGCTTGGTAACTTCATCAGAGCATTCTGATAGAGAGAAAAAGACAGAGCAGTGGAGGGAAGATGATTGATTTTTTCTGGAACTGTGCAAAGATGTGAACAGAGGAAAGAGACAAGAAGCTCAGATCTTAGGTGAAACTGAAAGGCAAATAATAATTTTGTTATATTGGTACCATGATCAAACCATTTCTTGAGGCCTGTGAAACCTTCTAAGGCCTCAAAGGTCTTTCTTTTTTTTCTCAGTTCCAAGAAAAAGGCCCTGCAGTCCAAATCAGAGGCCCCCCTCTATGCCAGCTTGTTGCTTCCTCACTCCATTTATTTCCTTTTAATCTTTAAGCTTTAAAATGAGCACTGTGGTACGTTCACTAAGAATTTTCTTTGCAGCTTGCAACGCAGTTTATGATTTATTAAAAATATTTTAAAATGTCATGAAATCATCTGAAAATTTCATAAAAGGTTTGCATGAAGTATGAACAAATCCTCATACAAAGCAGCAGTAAACCCTTTTAAGAAGCATGCTATCTTAAAGAAGCCAAATAAAAGTAATTTGCAAGACAAACACGAATCCTAAAGGAACTGCACAGTGCATTTTTGAGCTTGTGTTCCTGATCAGTTATAAGGTTTTACAGAAGCTGCTTCTCTGACTCTTCAGACCATTCAGAGTCTGCTTGCTTTCCCTTTAACACTTCTTGGTGAGATTTTTTCACCTTGCTTCAGAAAGGTTGTGCAACGCTCAGCAAGTACCTAACACATAGGGCAGATGCTACTGATCTGCTTCTACCTTTGATAACAGGTTCCTCCTTTGTTCCTTCCACCTCCAACCCATCCATCAAGACAGAATTACACAGCTATCCAGCATCTAGCAACACCAGGGTTGTGTGGTCACAGTGATGAGGTCGCACAATGAGGACCTCAGTGATGAGGTAGCAGGATGTTTCTAAGCATGACATTGTACATCCATAGAGATTAATGGAGCAAAAGTACCATTCCTTACAGAAGAGAGATTCTCTAGAGTCTGGTGTCATTGTCCTTTTGGGCCTTGCTAAACTGTAATGTTGACCTTTCCACTGTTGCCACCTAGGCTTTGCTGCACTCTGGAGAAATACTTCTTTCTACTTATGAATACTGCAGAAAGTATAGGAATAAGGATCCTGCTGGTAGCCAGGTCTTACGAGATGCAGACAGTGGGCGAGAAGAAGAAGCAGACAAAACACAATTCAGATAACAACGCACACCTCCATGGCAAGAACTCCATCAACTGCTTTAATGACAGTTTAACTACCCATCAGTAGGTTGCCATGTATCTTATGCCATTGCCTGTAGTCTGCTACCAATTAGCAATGCTCTCCCCATGGGGAGAGGAGCTGTCAGGTTGACTTCTGCATCTTGTGTTTGTGCACGATGCTTTAGGAATAGGGCCTTTGCTACATGGATGTTCTGCTGTCTGTATTGCGTCTCCCAGGTCTACAGCACCTTTTCGTGGGATAGGTTGTTTCTGATAGTGAAATAATTTTTAATAGTTATTAATGGTGACTCTGCCTTGCAATGGCATACATGAAGAGATACAGAGAATGATTTTAAAAGGAAGCAAAGTGAACTGGGAGAGCAAAAAGGCAGGGAAGTGCTGCCCTACGAACGGTCCTTCTGTACAGAAACAAAAAATTAACTGGAAGTAACTTTCTAATGTATATGTGTCTTATGCATGCCTGTGTTTCTGTCTTTCTATAGTCTCTGGTTAAGCAGAGTAAAAGATTTCTCCCTTTTAAAGTCAATTTATTTTATCTTGCATAGGCTATGGAGCTGGGTAAGTTTGAGGAAGGAGATAGTGGTTTGCTATGATTTTGTCCTAATTTGTCTCCAAATTTTGTCCCAAAATAGATTATCCAGTCTGAGTGTCTCAGCTACAAATGTTTATAAGCACTACTCCATTATCCAGATCCCATATTATGGCAGAAATATAACTTTTTCTTGTTAGTTACATATTTAAGACAACGCACACCTCTTAGAAATCTGTGAAATCAATGGAAAGCTTTCCACGTACACCTCTAGGCATAATTCCTGTTGGATGAATCTGACACAGGCAACAATCCTGAATAATTGCACTAGATTTAGTGTGACCTTTTGTAAGTTTGTGAAGCAATGTATGCACTAACCTGAATCAAGTAAATTAGGCACTTATTAAATCCACAAATAGTTACATTCTAGTTAAGTAAAATTCTGGCTCATGAAGTCAGATACATAGTAGCTGTTTTGCTGGATTTAGGTCCAAATACAGGTGATTTAAACAGTAGATGAAGAAAATAGTAGTCCTTGTTTTGGGGATTCCTTTTTTTTTTTTTTTCTTTAGGAGTGGAATGATTTATGATGAAGTTAGGAGTGAAGACAGGGCTGAATGAGATCCCTGAATGCAAGCTCTACTTTCTGGTTTTGTGGCATTATGTAAGGGAGGGGGAACAGATGGAAAAAGAAAGTGGTTGAACTTCCTATTTGTACTCACTCATCGACTCTGTCAATTTGGCCATCTCTGTTTCTCTTTTGGGCTTCTCCTGGGGGAACAGACAAAATAAAAAACAAACACATATATATATAGCATATATATAAATATAAATACACTTGAGTGCAAGTGGCAGTGTAAGGGAAGGACATCAATCCTTTATATATTTCTAATTTATTTAGGGATTTAACTTTACTCCTAAATAGCCTGTACCTCTGGAGGCTTTTTTCTTGTAGTCTCTGGATTGTGTCAACTATGAAGTGTGAAACTTGTATTTGTTTCTCTGTGTGTGTGTATCCAGTTGGAATAGTTGAAGTTATTCAATGAAAGCGATAATGGAGGAGGAAATCCTCCTCTGTTTTGTGCTCTGCACTAAAATTCACAAGTGTGTTAGGACTTCCTGAAAAAAGATATGAGAATGACCGTCCCACAAAACACATACTGAAGGAAAGAAAACACTTATTTAGAAATAAACAAATTTCATACGGAAGCTGGAGTGAGTGGTATGGTACTGGGTCTGACACTGAGATGAACTGACTGAAGTACTGCTTCATTTATTTCTTTGATACATGGAGGACTCCCAATCAAACCTGCTTGTCTTGGTCACTTGTTTCTGGCATCATTTTTTAGATCTAATTTTATTTTCTCATTTCAGACACTTGTTGTAGCTGTTGTAACTAAGCCTGTTTTGACAGAAGGCTTGGTCAACCAAGAGCCCTTGGATGTGGTGGAATTCCCCTTAACCAATGTCCCAAAGCATGCCTCAGCCAGAGAAATGGAGGCTGAGTCCACTCTCCTCATTTCAGAGCCAGAGCTTGGGCTGAATTAAAACACTCAGCCCTTCAAAGCCCTTTAAACTCTAATTAGGTGGTTTTGAGAAGATGTGATGGGGCTGCTCTCACCCTTACGATCCCTGAAACTACACAGGCATCTTTGGTGACTGAGTCCCAGCCTTGTGGGCAAGCAGAGTTAGTGGCTACCTGTCCCTTACACCATAGCTGTCTTCAAAGTGCAAACAGTCCAGGTGTTCACTACTTTTAACGACAAATGACAAGTCCAGTTGGAAAAACCAAAGGAAAAAAGGACTGGGTGTCAACACTTATTAATAATGGGTGTGGGAGCCTGCCTCCATCTCTGTCAAGGCTGCAAAAGAGGGTCTTATGGGCCATGGGTGTGCAGACGTCAGCTCTCGACCGAAGCAGGTTTTTTTGCCCAAAATCTCAGCAGAGGAGAGAATTTCCTCCAAAATATAACTTTAATGGGCAGCAACTCCCAACAGATACCCCCTGCCCCAACTCAGCTCTGGGACAACGTGTGGGTTTCGGGGCAGGGTGGCCTGCAGTAGCTGCTGAAATGGCTGGGGACAGGATTCAGCATGGTGGCATCTCCCTTTGGCTGGGTCTATACCAGCAAACAGCACTGGGGCAAGCCATGGGCTAAGAATGGTGTCAGAATGGTCCCTGCCAGGTGTTATTTGACAGCATGGATGTAGTCTTCCAACGTTATTTGGCTATGACATGAGCAGACCCTGCTGCAGAGGTGCCAGGCTGTCACAAGAGCTTTATTTAAGAGTAGGATCATCTCACGACTTGAGAGGAGGTGAGATCTGTCCACCTCTGTCTTATTCCAGTACTGGCTTCTATCTGGTGCAAAAAATCAAAAAGAAATATTTTCTATACCAAATATGCTAGTACTTGATATGCTACTACTTGCACCTCCGAAAGTTAGACTTCTGCTAACAAAAGCTCAAATTTCGTAGTAATAGGAAACATTGAAATACATGAAATGAGCAGATAATGCTTCACAACTGTATGCAAACCCCTTAGAGCATTTCAACTTAAGAGAAAGGTTTGAGGTTATGATGTCCTGAATCTGTAGTGAGGTTAGTGCCCTAAGCCATGCTGATAATGTAGCATTCAGCATCAGATTCATGCATCACCACGAAAGAAAAAAAGGAGGAAGAAAGAAATAGCAGAAGAGTGCCAATTAAAAAAAAAAAAAAAAAGGTCCTGTATGGCAATTCCTTGCACGGTATTAATCATCAAAGGAAAGCACAGCACTGTGAAAATCATCAGTAATTTGTGTCCATGTTGCTTTATAATGTGACCTTAAACCACCTCCTTCCACTAGACAACTTACAGTTTATCAGGAACGAACAGTTGGGGAAGATCAATGTTGAGCCCTGAAGATGGAAGGCTGGATTTATTAGACTAATAACAAGCTGTGATTTTAAATATTAATACTTTGTTCTTGCACATTATTAAGTCCTTTTTACTAATGATGAGGTCTATAATAAGGACATAGGAGACTAGAATGTCATTTCCTTTTAAAGTGAAAGTATTAAATATAATATATAAGGAGAAGGTTATAAGTTTTTGAGCCTCTGAGTTCTACTAATAATCAAATATTTGTTTTGAAGAGGCTGGTAAAGGCAAGCACTAACAGAATGTACTTTTTCCTCCAGTAATGGCCTGAGACCACTGACAGGTAAGCACAGAAACATTTACGTGCGAATACACTACATATCTTCACTGCAGCAGTTAGAGTATAGTAGGTTAAAGAAGAAAGCCAAGGTTTTGGGCTTATGATACTGTCACCTGTGTGAATTTCCCTATGAGAGATACAACATGAAATGGCAGACGAGATTCAACTAGTTGCTGCCTTTGAAATGGAAAGAGTTTGGTTTACTTTTCCTAAGAGAAATGACCAGGACTACTGAAGTTCTGATCTTCCCTGTTTAGAAGATAAAGGTACTCTTGTGTGAATGCTGTTTCTCAACAGGACAGGTTAAAAACCGACATCCCATTTTCCAGGTATTTTATTAACAAAATTAATCTTTTTTACTGTTATCACTGAAGTTTAGAACCTGTATGAAATGATTCTCTCAAAGTTTGCATTTTTCCTTTTCTCTAATGATCACTGCTACGTGCACACATACACACTATGAAGTTCTCTGGAAACTGTAAGCAAATTTTTCCACTTGTCTGTTTTACCAAAATGGTATATTTTAAGAAAATTTGAACACCTCTAAGAAATTTGGGTTTTGATGGCAGATAAAGAAGGAATTCCATCCTTTTTGACAGAATGAGTTCTAACAGATTAACTTGGGGGAAAAAAAACCATGAAAACATACTTTTGGTCCTGACTTCAGCAGATGTGATTTTGAATACAGACTGACAGCAGAGTAAGACTTGCCATCTTTTTTTTTTTTTTTTTTAATAATAATAAAAAAGAAGACAACAAACACCACAGTGTTTCATTTCAGGATAGAACTTGTCTTTAAGGGAAGACTGTGGCAGTATTCCCTCTTGAGATTACTGAGTAAGCAAGAATTGCCACCTCAGAAATCACAGCAAGAAAAGCAGGTCTTATTTTTTCATCTCTCCTAACATAGTGAGATCCGTATCTTTTTTTGTAGCTATGTAGTCAGCATGGAGTGATTTCTGCAGGGGTTTGAATTCATGGGCTGCTGCTGACAGCGTACCTGTTCTGGGCCCAGGAACCCAAATCTTCCACAGCCTCAGGGGAGCAGCAGAGACAGACTCTGCTCTTGTAAGAGACTGGATTGTGTGCAGACATCGGCTACCCTTGCATACCCATACGAGATGGCTTCTGTCTTCTGGGGGGCATAAAAAGCAAGAAATCCTGCTCTTCATATTTTAAATGATATGCACGTAAAGTGCATGTGGTAGATGATACTGTTGTGATGCAAGAAGGGACGTATGAAATGTAAACCGGCTATTTAAAATGCGTAGATGATACTGTTGTGATGCAAGAAGGGATGTATGAAATGTAAAACGGCTATTTAAAATGTTTCTTTATAGTTTTTGCACTGTTGGTGAGGTTTTTTTAAAAGACATTTCCTTTATATAAGCTTCCTTAAGGCAAATGAACAGTTGCCTAGTCCTACATTATCTCGAGACTGTGGTGTCCTGTCTTGCACTGAATTTAATCTCAAACTTATCATGCTGTTGCAACATTCATGGGTTTAACGTGATGCTTTAAGTGCCAAGACAGAAAGTGTGGCCTTCACATCACTCTCTCACTTAGCCAAAGAAAATCAGGCACCTTTGTATAAAGCTCTCCTTGCCTGACTTCCTAGGCTGCACAGTCTGCCATAGGTTCTGTCAGAGGGTGCAAAAGAAGATGTCAATAGTGCCATCAAGGCAGTGCAGACTTAACATTTTCAGTGTCATGCATGAGAGGAGAGTGAGGATCGCATCCTATTCCAGATGGGAATCAAAACATGGAGTACCTAGGTCGCTCGTCTTGTAAGGAAAAATTCTTGGGCAAGAGGTTGTGTGAGCTTCTTGTAATTTTTGTAAAGGAAGGACATGGGCACATCCTGTGACTTTCTCTTCAGTGGCTGTTAGCATCAGCTGGCACAAATCTGTGAGATCATTATCTTTGTTTTGTTTGTTTACTGCACGGCTGAAACTTCTCTTGTACTTTTGCCAGTTTGCAAATGCAGATGTGTGCCAACATGCTAGGAATCTATTGAAGTCATCTAGAATTTTGGCTAAAATTTCTAATAGTACTTTGTCAGTCCTGTATTGGCCGAGCTACAGATGAGAACTCAAATACATTATATCCATTACAAATACTTTTTGTGAAGCTTTGTTACTTTTGAAAGTAATTCAGTAGCAAAGCCCTAGTAATTTCATTGATACATCCTTTAAGGCAGTAGCTATGCAATCACCGAATGCAAATTAAATGAGCAAGAAGCAAAGAAGAACCTTTTCTGAAATTTTAGCTTAGACTAATCTAACTTGGGATATCTTAAATGACTTTCCAAACTACATGGAAATGGTGTTATGTTTGAAACACTATTAAATGAGAATAATAGAATTTCATTTTATATAGTGTCTTTCATACTTGTGACATCTTCAAATGCTTTACAGTAATGAATTAGATACTGGTTGTTAGGCAATGGTGTGTAGGCAAATGCAGCACTCATTATGTGTTATTCATTGCAGCAATAGCCTACACTCAGCTCTCGAAAGCATAGCTTATTTTAGGTGGGGAGGGATTGTTGGAAGGACTTGGAGATTTTCCTTTTGAAAAACACCAGAGGAACTTTCATTTCTATCCAGACACATATCCAACAAAGGAAAAAAACAGCTTAATAGCCCATCTTTAGGACATCTGACAATGAGATGCACCGTGTTATTGCATTATTTTACTATTACTAAAATTCAAGCTGTATGTAAGACGTGCCTAGATTTATGGGAGTTGCTTTTCATACCTCCCTGTCCCAAAGCTAAAAAATAGTGTATATCTTGTTTATTTTTATTATTCTGTCTTGCCCATCCCAGGAAAGGTGGTTGGTCCCAACCGCCTGTTTTATCTTGTTTTCTAGAATTAACCCTTGGGGTAAGGACTGTAATGACTATATTTGTGCAGGACCCAGCACAGTGTATCTCAGGCAAATTGACTTCATCCTCAGCTTTAAAGGTGAGAATACCAGCAAGTAACCTGCATACCCTTGCAGTGATCCCAGCATTTGAATAGCTAAGAATACATTTTAGAGGACTATCCTCTGCTTGGCATAAGAGGTGATTTCAATTTGCATCAATTGGAATGAGCTTAAAATACAGTATTTGAGTAGATGGAGTGAGCCGAGTTCACCGAGGGTGTACCTCAGCTGGGTTCACTGGAGTTATCGAGCAGTAGGGGTGAGTATGGCTCATTAATGTGGTCAGATGTCATAAAGCACTTTCAGTAGCTCTGATATAAGATGCCTTACGTGGAGGAAATTTGCATTAACAGCAGGAGGAACAGAATTTATTTCTCTGGGTTCTAGAATATAGTTTTTACATTTCTCATAGTTTTTAGTTAACTTACTCATCATTCACACTTGGTCTGTGAAGTATGTATGGAAAAATCTCTGGTTTTTTCCAAGCAGAAAATCAAGCAGCAATTCTAGAAAAGCTTGTCAGGTCCCCTCAGATTCAAGATACAAAGCTCACAGAGTCATGTATGAAATCCATTGCAAATACATTGTCATTCTTTAACTAGGAGGAGCAAATATTCACACATTAAACAGTGGGGATGGCATGGGGCAGTTCTGAGTGTGGAAAATCTTTCCAGAAACAGAAGCAGCATAAATGTATGTTACTGACTGCTGTTGAGTATGTATGAACATTTTTTAATGTACTTGCATTTACTAGAACACAAATAATTAAAAATGTATTTATAAAGAGAAAAAATAATCTGAGAGTTTACAGGAGAGAAAATGCTCATATCTATGAAACAACCAGGAAAAAAAAAAAAAAAAAGAGAGAAAGACAGACTTGAAGTTTTTGGCATTTTAAGTAAGATCTAAGCTGTAGTAAGTGCCAAGTTTTCGGTTTTTCTTAAATAACCTAAAGAACTTCACATTTTCGAACTATTAAAATTGATTGCAGAGAACATGAATCTAAAAAAAATATTAAAAAATCCTGCCTTTGCCAGCAAACCTCAGAACTACAGGCATTTAAGTATCCCTAATTTATTGTGGTAATGGTGCCAGAAGATGCAGGTTATTCTACTAGCAATTCTCTTTTATATTTTTATGCTGTTAAATACTTGTTGCTTCTGCTGTCAACTGTAGAAGAGTCACTTAGCTTTCATATGAAATGGGCATTAAAGAACTAATGGGAACATTACACAGTGATAGGTTAATAAAGAAATATTTTGGGTATCTAAAGGACCAAAGGTGGGAATCAAGAAATGTTGTGGTACTATTACACAGTTAAGAGCAGGTATATTTTCTTAGTTTCTTTGCTGTAGAGGGTGAAGTATATCAGCTTGATTTTCATCTCCCATTACAAAGGCTGTACAGAATGTCTGAAGATTTATTTGATTCCCTCATATCCCAGTAAAAATACATCTCTTCTAAGACGATGATTTAGGTTGACTAAACAGTAGGAGAGCTTCCATTTCGGTACTTTGACAGCCAATGAACTATATGTACTGCTTGCTTTTGAGAAGCTCAGCTTGGGTGTTCTAACAAATTATGGATGAAGGTAATTGCAATGGAGTATTTAAGTCCTATATACAACATTTCTAGCCTACATTGTGAAACTAAGCAAGTGTAAATATAAGCTGAAAATTGAGAAGAATATCCTGGCAACAAAGTAATGTAGTGATGCTATACTAAAAAGGTTGGAAAGATTTTTACTTAGGGCTATTAAAACTACATTGGACAAACCAGCATAAATTACATCTCAGCAAACAGTCTTCAAGACAGAGTGGATAATCTTACATGTGCTTTGTCATCTAAATCTCCAGACTGCAGGTAGGGAGGCTGTATACAATTAATGCATGGTGGAAAGCTCTATAAGCAGTGGAAATGTTCTTACCAATTCAAAGACTTTTGGATCAAACTCTTAAGAAACTGCCATTTTCCTTTTCAGGGAATAATTCATTAATACATTCTGAATCATAATAGAAGAAATGTAAGTTACCTTGAGATAACAGCAGCTACCCTATTTAAAAAAGTCGGTAGAAACCCAAAAGAGGAGATTCACTATAGAAAAGAGACTTAAAAATGCTTATCCAATCTTTTTAGCTGCTAATAATGCATGTGTTTAGTTTTTCATTAACTCATTGCTTCTGTGCCCCCTCAAGGGAAAATCTCAACTGGTTGTTTGTATACTTAAAGCATTAAATTCCAGATTTCAGTAAGAATCACTTAAAGAATATTTATAGACTGGTGATTTCACATGAAAAATTATAGGTAGAAGCACGCCTGAATTAATCTGGAAACCATTATTTAAACTATTTTAGAGCATAATGATCTAATAAAGTATTTTTTGTTTATTACTTGCCTTGATGCATTGTAAAAATAACTCATAACTGAATAGAACAGATCAAACATTTCAAAACTGAACCTATTTCCTCAGGTACCTTGTGAGACTTAAATGATGAACATACAACTAGGGGAACTGACATTTTTCTTTGTTTTGTGCTATGATCATGTTCATTCAATGAAAGTTCTTAAACAAGAACTGTCTTCAGTGTCAGATTCGGCTCTGAATAATACCAAAGTATCTCACACAGTTTCCAGTTTTAGCAGCCTTTTGTTGTTAAATCTATTTTTAAAAATCTTCAAAAGCAGATATGTTGAAAAAGAACAAGTAACGTGTCAGGGGATGCAAAAATGCTAATAATGAAAATTCCTCCCTGTCCTACTGGAAAATACCTCCCATTTACTACTCCCTGAGAGAAAACTGAATTTTGGGTTGCTTATGCTGATATTCAGGCTAGCTTATACAGATCTTTTTCAGCTGAACTGCAAAAGCTTTAAAAAAGAGAAATGCTGAGGTAAACCAACCTTTCTGAATGTAAGAACTGAGACATTGTTCTAAAGTTGCTGTCTTCCACACAGAAAAATGAGAAAATGAGAATGTAACACTTTCAATATGATTACTTTGTTATCAGTGACCTTTCCACCTTAGGGTAAAACTCCTTTTTTTTAAATGCACAAAGTCACAACCCTGGCCTTTGATCTGCCAGCTTTTCAGAGCTAATGAAGATAATAATAGGAGCTGCAGTAGAAACGGTCAAAAGGGTGACCTTCGGACATATGGTTTGGGGTTCATGTCACCTAAGTTCAGCCCACTAAAACTTTGGATATATAGTCTAAGCAAGTTATTTAAACTCCCAGTAGCACCAACAGAAGGAAACCAGCACCTTCAAAGGTAAGTTAGCCAGGTGTTTCAAGTAGATGAATCGCTGGTGGAAGTGCTCAACTCATTAGAAATACAGTTGACATGACTAAATCGAACTAAATACTTACTTGCTATACGACTAAAGATGGGGGTAGGAAGTCCCCTCTCTCTGAAATTGCCGTGGTATTAACTATCGTCTTTCTGCTATGCTAATAGTTTGCTCCTACCCTTCACTTTCCATCCTCCTCACCCCCACATACTGTTTCTTCTTCTTGTTCCCTCTTGTCTTATCCAGCCCATCACCTTTCCTAAAATGTTCTCTCCCTTCCCTTTTCTCTCCATCTAACTTTATAACTAACCTTCCTTCTCCCTCTCTTCACACTCTCCCACACTTCCAAAAAGAATGGTTGTGAAACTAGCACGCTGTTTGTGGCTATCACATGGTGCGCGCCTCCCTCTCTACCCTCAAACCCACATGTACTACTTCTCTTACCTAAACAGACCGTACTTCTTTGAGGCAAGGGCTATCTACTGCTTGAACTGTGCCGGTTCAATCATAGCACCACCTCAAGTCTTTAGATTCTGTGGAGATATTCTTACCTTAATAATGTGTACAATGTATTACATTATACATGATCATAAATGACAGAGAAGTATAAAATGTTCATTAACGGTAAAAATCATTGCATTGCTGTTCTCGCCATTCTCCTGGTACTTAGACCAAGCTGACAAAGGGTTCTGACTGCTCTAGGAGACTTGTGCTCATTGTCGGCTGAGGCTAGAGATAGCATTCCTGTTTACTGTTTCAAACTAAAACCAAAGGCTGTTTTCTATAAGGGAATGTCGACTGGCCCCGGTGCAATACTGCCTAGAGATCCCCAAGCAGCCTCTGACAGAACAGTAGCTGTCAACAAGTAAATTAGTCTGCAAGAGCCTTGCACTAATGTGACTGTGCTGCTAGGACTTGAGTTAGCTTTTTACCTAGGCGTGTTTTGCACTGTGCCATGTAGACATCTGTATTGTGTCTTGGGGATTTGAATACATTTTAACTGGAATAGCCGGACAAACTCTGTGTGAATCAGACTAAAGATTTACAAGTCAGACACAGCAAATCTGTTCCTCAGAGAGTACAGCTGATTGCACTTTATATACGGTGTACGTTATATACAGTGCCATACAATGGAGAGGTTTCAAAATGTACTAGCTTGAGTTCTCTCTAAGTTTAACCACCCCCAAAATAATATATATCATGCTAGTGATAAAAGGTCAGCTCATGAAGCTAGCCATTTATGTTGCTTTTAATCTAATTAAGTGCTGATACTAATAAAATACTAATAGTTATTAGCTTCTAAAGGGAAAAATATGTGCTCTAATAGAGATGAGATGGGATAAAGCATTTTATTCCATTACAAAGATATCAAACTGTGATGATATTACCACTAGCAGATATACCATCTAGGATCCTCTGCTGTACCTTGATGTCTCTCAGAATGCTGTCCATCAGTTTGCTACCTGACTGCTCTTTCCTGAGCCCTCTAAGCTCCTGTATCGTACATCCTCCCCTCACTATCCCTCCAAACGAGTCCCTGCTCCTTTGACATTACAAAGCTCTGCCTTTTCCTCCACCTTTTTCAACTGTTTTAACCACTTTTCCCTCTTGTCTGAGATGCCTCCGTGCATAAAGCAGAAGCAGCGGTATGGTAGAGAGCAACCTCTGGAGCTGCCCATGGGCCTATGTCTTGTGTGAAGGCTGAAAGCTCCTGATGTGAATGAACACCTTGTACAATGGTATAGAGAGAGCAGAGAGCAGGACTAAGCTCAGGCCCAGCCCACATATGAAAGAGTGAGGTGCTCACCTTGCCCCAGAGCTGCACTATCACAGTTAGCACTCAGCAAGAGCAATGCCAGGCAGCAAAGACTCACAAGAGCATCAGAGATTTATTTCACATCAAGCACCAAGTGATTATCAGCTGAGAATCCTTCTCGGTTTCCGTCCCCTTGAGTGCATTTGCCTGTAAACTTAGGACAAGTCTCCTCAGTACATCGACCACAGTGCAGAGACCTCCTGTCTACCGCTGATGTGAGCTGATACAGCCGCACGCCCGCAGAAGGGCTAGGCTGGGAAGCTGCATCAGCGTTCACACTGTGAGTGGAGCTCATCAGCTTGGCCCTGGGATGCACTGATGTGACTGTAGTGTCTCCACTTTAAGAGGCAGGACAGTTTCTGATAAGTTGGATAGAGCTGCACTGGATGGTATAGAAGTCAGAAGTCTCTAAGCTTATGTTTATATTATTCCAATTTGGGATTTTCTTGGTCTTATTCTTTATTTATTTGTGGTTAACAGTGGTTACCTTTTAGAGAAAAAAAATTACACTTATCTTTTTTAACTCTGTGGTGGGTTGACCCTGGCAGGAGGCTAGGTGCCCCCCAAAGCTGCTCTATCACTGCCCTCCTCAGCTGGACAGGAGAGAGAAAATATCACGAAAGGCTCCTGGGTCGAGATAAGGACAGGTAGAGATGTCTTACCAAATACTGTTACGGGTAAAAGAGACTCGACTTGGGGAAAACTAATTTATTACCAACCAAGTCAGAGTAGGGTAATGAGAAATAAA
>NW_009597627.1:0-8309 GCF_000690535.1 Cariama cristata | reverse complement strand
ATCAAAAAGCTAATTTCTCCTTGTCAATAAAAGCTTTGTGTCGGTTTTACCTCACACCCGAGACTATTGAGGGAGGCGTCATCTCACAGCAAACATTCATAAACCGAGGTAACACTATTTATTGGAAAAAAGAACGTGCACACAAACCCTTCTTCAGGTTATTTAAACATCGATATTTATTGTGGGAGCATGCATGAGGTTTCCTGTTTACATCCCTGACCAACATCAGTGGGATTGGGAGCTTACAGTATCCAGCCTTCGGGCACACCAGATGTACTGACCTGAATCTACAGCACTCGTATTGTTTTTCAGCATTTTTTGTTGAATTACAGTGCCTATCCAGTGCTACTTAACTTTTATCACAAAAACAAACACGTAATGAGTAAGAAACAGTCACCATTTTCCCGAGTTAAACCATAAGGAGGTGAGCCATAAACAGAGCTGAGGAAGCTGCGTTCCCTGGGGATTTTTACCAGATTTCACTACCTTCGTGCCAATACCGTTGCTCCCCACACACTCCCCATTTCCCTAGCTCTCCGGGGCCACTCCCGCTCAGAGCAATTACAGTACAGCCATCATCCATCCAACGTGATCTTCCATGCCGTAGCCCAGCCCGTGACCTGGAAGCCGAGGTGTTGGGTGCTCCGGTACGGCCTCCCCATCCGCCCTGTTTACCCGTGTGCCGTGGCCGGCTCTCCGGGCTGAACGCCTGCCAGCTGGCCCGGCACTATCGGGGTGTGGGCTGGCGAACGGCGCTGATAACTACTGAGCTCGCTCTGCAGCCGTGCTCCTCTCCTTTGGGCCTCATCTCCTCTTATTACCAATTTCTCAAAAATTGTGGGATCCGAGGTGTTGTTAAGGCCTCTGGCCTGCTGGCGAATTCAGCTGAAACTGGCCATTGCATTTCAGTCCTTGAGGTGACACTGACAGAGAGAACATACAGGTATATAGGCTTCCATTTTTTAATGAAATCGGAGTGAAAGTAGATGCAATGGAGAAAAGACAAAAAAAAAAACACTTTAAGAGTCATAGATGCTGACACTGCGTACCCTGGTTAGCAGAGGAAATAGCAAATTTACTGCAAAAGCTGTTTTCGGTGTAAGAAAGATCCACTTTGCCTTAATCTTTTTAATGAGTAATGTAAATAATGTAAAAATACAAATAAGAAAGAAAACTATGCAATTATTTCCTTGCAGCCATTTTGAAGCATGTCTAAAAATCAAAGTCTGAACTTTTTACTCACATACCCTAAAAAAAAAAGTTCCAAGTATACAAGACTGAATAATTGAGATACAGACTTTCCTTTGCTGATACAGGCACATGGCATTTATTTCTTTAACAGAGATACCTTATCCAATATTTAACTTGAAGACATTGTAAACACTGCAACTACACAGAGATAATGGATAAACGTGTTTTTTATTAAAAAAAAAAAAGGCTGATAGAAAGAGTTCACCAGTTTTTTAGTTTAGTTTAGAGTTAATTCTGCAAGAGTCATTTCTTTTCAAAGTCAATGAGCACGTCTGACAGCCCCAGTTTAAATTTAGCAGTTCAAAGGCTTCCTCAGCCTGGATGAATACTTCAGAATTATTATTACATAAGAGATGTGGAATTTAAAATCTGTGTAAAACACTGCTGTCATTGCTCTCTTGAAATTTCTTTATTGCGTGCACTTTTTTTTCTTTCAGCTAACCAAAAAAAAAAAAAGTATCTTTCTGTGCACCCTTATACACTGCAGTTTTGCTGGGAGCAGGGTCCTGTGCGCTTCACTCCCCATCGGGCCCTCGGTCTGTGTCAGAATTTCTCTTCCTCGCTGTTTCCAGAAGCATTTCTGGAGGGCGGAGATTGTCTAATTTTAGTACCTCGGAGAATCCTCCGCTCTCCAATGAGCGGGCCGCTGCATCTGGAGCTGCAGCCAATTACTCCGGGTTTCCTCCTGCTACGCTTCCCACGATGGTTTAATAATGCAGACTTACACATTTAAAGCAGCCCCACATGTTAAGAGAAAATAACATTCTGTGTTCCCCAAGACAGACATCTCTTTTCACAGTAGTAGAATCTCAGAGGTTTCTTCTAAAGCCTTGGACTCCATAAACCTGACCTTACAACTCCGTGTTAATATCATTATCTTACGTATATTATCTTTATAGTGCTTGAAAAAAATATTTCTGATAACTTAAAAGGCTGGTCTGAAGCATCTTGCCCAACTTCTGTAGGCAGGGATGTGACTTTAAAAAAAGAAACAAAAAAAGTAAAATGACGATTACAATGTAATGAACCATTACAGTTCCGAATACTTCTCAGGGCATAGCTTTGCTGCTGTATCTTATCTGTTAAGCGGTTTAACAAGCCTTAGTTGTCTCACTTATTTTTAGCTGGCATGGAATACAAAAACATTGGAAGATTGTGGCTGCAGGTGCATTTGCATTCTAGTAACAACAGATAAGTAACTTTTTAAAGAAAAACATTATTTCAGAGCTTTGCACTCCAATACTGCAAGAAGGTGGAGAAACTCATGTCTTGTAGGCTGTTAAAAAAAGAAGGAAAGAAGAACAGAATGATGAAAATAACAGAGTGAAGAAAAGCTAAAGAAATAATACCAACTAGTTGCACTGATTAAAAATTAAGCTTGCACGTCTTTTAGCTGTATTTCCATTCTGACGTCAAGCACAGAAAAATGTATTTGCTTTAGTAGTAATTTACTAGCTATACGTTTACCACACATACAACTTTCATCCACCACTGACTTTTCTTTGCTTCTGTCTCTCATGATAAACCGTCATACCTACCCACAGTACCAGCTTACCTTCAGCACTTGCTTCATCCATGCTTGCTTTTGCAGCGTCTCTGACGGAAATCCTGTGACCAAGCTGACTTCCTCTCCTGCAAGCCTGCTCTCTCCTCCATTTCTGCCTTCTTGCAGCTAAACAATTCTGCTTCTGCAGCTTATCTGCACGCCTGTAATCCTAGCTAGCTTTTCATTGCTGCTGACTAACCCTTCTCAAGCCTTCCTTTCTCTGTTCCTTTACTTGCTATCTCACCATTTTCTTTAAAGGTAAAATTACCAAAATATTCTGTTGATGCTTCCCCTTTCTGCAAGTCTCTAAGTGGCAATAACAAAAATCTTATCTACGTGTCTTCTGTAACTCCATCACTTGCCCTGTTAACCTTGCCCCATTTCATTTCCTGATCTTCCTCACACCCACTTTCATTTGTTCACAGCTTTAGTCATTCAGTTTGCTCTGGCCCCCCAGCACCCACACAGGTATGCTTGTCTCTTTTACATTAAAAAAAAAAGCAGCCTTTGGTAGAAGTGCCTCATGTCTTCTCACTTTTACAAGTCTTCCAATCACATCTCTTGTCTGCTTCTACCCTAAATCCCCTTCCTTCAAACTTGGTTTTTCTTCCTCTCGTCATCTGAAAGCTTCTCAACCCATTTTAAACCAACCTCTTCTTTGACCTTCAGTCAGGTTTAGCAGAGCTAGCTAGCATCCTACCTTAGCTTTGGCAATTATTTTCACCCTTTGCTTTTCCAAGCACTGTTTCAGCTTCGCTCATCAGTCAGTCAGGTTTAGCAGAGCTAGCTAGCATCCTACCTTAGCTTTGGCAATTATTTTCACCCTTTGCTTGGAAAAAAGCACTGTTTCAGCTTGGCTCATCAGTACCGTACCTTGTGTTTCTTTCCCTTTTCTGCAAAAGCAGTGGTGAACACTGTTCTTGGCTCTCCTCCCTTCCCTCCTAACTCATAGCTCAACACCCTAATGGACAAATACAGATGTGATTGCCTCTCATTACTGTCCCCTTTCAAAGTTCAGGTGTCTCCACTGCAATTTAAAGCCTTGGTAATGAGCGCATGTTAGACGAACCATCTGCCTGAAAAACCACGACTTTTCTGCTGAGATACTTTACAGCCAGCTGTGCAAAGGAGCAGGTGGAACCTTACAGCCAGGAACATGGGGTTTGGGCTCAAGTTGGCCTAAACTGCTGTAGAGATGTCAATCAAGACGCGATCTTTGTTACTTATTGACACGGCTGTGAATCCTGCTCAAGCTTTTCTCATCTCAGTTATTGTTGACATCCTGTTTTCTGGCCTCAACAAATAAAGCATTCGCTTCCATTCAGGAAGCTCTGCAATGCCATTTTCTTTGTTCTTCAGTTTAACTGTGTTAGTTCACACTTTTCCAAAGAGACTCTTCTCTATCACACACAAAATGGTTACTTCCCAACTACAAGCCCGTTCACACACTGATTTGGCCCTATGTACATTTTGTTTCGCTCTGAAAGGGTATCTCCTATTTCCTGCCAGCCGATACAACTGAATTCCGCTATTGCAATTTCAAATAAAAACCTTCCTGCTTTATCCCACATTGTTGCTCAGGATGAGCTCCTGTTGAATACCTGTAGAGGTTGGCACTGACAACTTATTTTCTATAAAGTTCCTCCTCATCTGTATATAGACGTTGTATAGATACTAGGCTTTTACCTAACCTTTTGGAGCAGAAACACTTGCACGTGTTTGCTCTTTCATTGTTCTACATAATGTTTAACATAATACTGGCTTGGATTATCCCTGAGGCCACTAAACTCAGAGATAAGTATTCAGTGTGATACTATCCACGATGAATAAATGAACATATAAATAAACCAATAAAATTCTTTTATATGGCAAATTACAAGAGACAATCAGTCAAATAAGGCTTCCTTAAATGCGTCTTCTCTTCATCTTAAGTCCATGTAGCATAACGCATCCTTTTTTGCCATTCTTATTTTGAGCACCTACGTTCAGCCGTACCATTAAAATCAATAGGATTACTTGCATAGAGCTATTATTATTAAATTTATTTATTTATATTGTGCATAAAGACTAACTTGGACAGAAGCTTCCTATAGCATGGCATTTTGTATATAGCAGGCAGTCTGTGACCTGAGATGCTTTCAATCAATTCAGACAAGATAGACATAGGGTGTGGGAAAGGGATAAATTACATCAACAATTTCAAGGCAGTGAATGATATGTTGGTTCTCTTTTTTGTTACAAGACGGGAACTAGAAAAATCAACACAATGGAAATAACGAGGAAATAGGACAAAGAAGAAAGGGAAGGAGGCAATGAAGACAGGTATGGCACAAAAGTGGTATGAACAGACAGAAAGGGCAGGGCTTGGGGTAAACAGCAAGTATGATAGAACAGCAAATTTAGGCCCAAGATCAGAAAGTCCATACACAGGTAAAATTCAATTGAATTTCAGTCAGCACCATGAACAATTGTAGTGATTACAGGATTAAAAAAGTGGCAAACAGAATGATAGTTGTTTTCTCAGCAGTAAATGTGTCATGTAAGGAAGACTACCGCCTGAGAAGGTATGTGTGTATTTTTCTTTCATTAACCACAGGCTTTGAGTGAGGAGTGAAATGCAAGACCAAAATCCAAGTCACAACCCGGAGGAATCCTTTAAAATTACCTGTGGCATGATGGACCCTGGTAAGACAAATAATATCATAACAACCCATATTCTCCAGTTTCTCGGTCTTCAATATCTAGATATGTAAAGAATGACTTCGTTAGTCATGCCAGTCACAGTTTTCAAACCAGGCTGCTTAGCCAGTCTGCAACCCCATTGTTATCCTGCTGTTGGATATGGGATGTATAAGGCATCAAACAGGTATTAAAATGGGAGAACTGGGAATCACAGAGAGCCTTGGCAGTTGGGAACTGCTGTCTGGAATCGCCAAGATGAGAGATTGAGCTGGACCTGACCAGGAGAAATGAGCAGTTGGCAAAGAGTATAGGTTTAGAGAAAGCACTTAAGCAGGAAAAGGATAACACATGGCAAAGTATCAGTGCAAGGGCTATGTAAGGAAAGGCAAGACAGGTTCATCAAAGCAAGAAAAAAAAGGGAAAAGAAAGAAAAGGGAAACGTATGGAGAAGTCCAAATGAAATGAAAATCATTTCAGTCCTTAGCAAGGCTTGATGAAATATAAAGGAGCTGTTTGGGGCAGTGAATCTTGCAAGGAAATTAAGTAATAAGTATATAATCAAAAGCACTCAGGTTACATCCATCATCTAAGCCTAAACTTAAATGACAGACTCTCATAAACTGCTGCCAATTTCAGTTTACTCTCAGGTGCTGGCATATAAACTTGTAACTTCAGCGCAGATATATTTCTGCAGTCAGCTGCCACAGCTGCATACATAAAAACCTGCAGAAAGAAGGTGGACAGGGAACAAAGGTGGTAGCATTTACCATTTCAGCCATGCCAGTTAGCTCAACCTGCAAGTATCTGTTTGGCCTTAGTCCCCTGCAGTGACTTAAGCAAATGTGTGACATTTTCCCATTGAAGCAGGCTAACAGCACTGCATAAATGAACGCAGTCAGTGCTGACAAACAGTGGCTTAGTTGTTTTTAATCACAAACCATACCTTTTTGGTACAGCCCTGATAGTTTTACAATCTAAGCTAAAGCTGCCAAAAAAAATCAAAAGTTCTGTTGCTGGCCATAGGGTAAGCTCCTCTGAGATGGTATAAATTAGGATAAAGAATACCTTATGAAAAATTTCTTTCCTTCTAAGATTTTATTTAAAGTTCAATACAAGAAAAACAATTTTAAAATATATTCTCATAAAGATGAATATCTTTATCAGGTAACATATACAACCTGTCCTGCGGACATTACAATTTTCAAGTGTACTGGTTAGGTACTCTTTGTACTGTCTTTGCTAGACCTGACCTCATATAACATTGTTTCACAAACTTTAGCCTAAAAGAGCTGCTTGTAGAGCTTGTCCATAGTGTACCCTACCCTGTCAGCAGACTAGGGTGAGATAAAACATCTCTAAAGATAAAGTTCTGAACTGTTGTAGCTTAGGCTGAAAGTGTAGCAGAATACTTACTGGTTAAAAGTCCTTCATGGGTAGAGCACCTGGCTGACACATCACACATACTACACTGTGCTCATGTATTCTTGAAATTACTCATGTTGGGCACCTATTTTTAGATTGCTTTAATACTTTTCCATTTGTGAGCAGCAAAAATGGCGACGGGCTGGAGTGGGGGAAGATTTACAAAAGCAAATAGCCACTATAGCTGAGGGTTTGAAACCCAGAAATTATAAGAAATCAGTTGCAATTCCAGTAACACGTATGATGCAGTCTTGCTGGATGTGTGCATGGGTATCAAAGAAGAAAGCTCAGCTTGGACCAGTTGAAGTGATGCTTGTGGCAAGCACCAAAGCAAAAGAGTGGCTGGAAATTCTTTGCTGTAGTGAGGGGCTATTTTTCATACAATCTCCCAATACTAAGCACAATTTCCTTTTTTTTCCCCTCCTCCCCTTAAGAGGTCTGGCTTATAGCCTGAAGCAATGGAATGTTTTTATTAAGAAAAAACAAAAAGGCAGATCAGGCCCTTACCCCGAACATACCATGTTGGTTTTATTTTGTGTTCATCTTTAATTCTCTACTGCTTGTACTGCTACAAAGCTTACAAAACCGAACCTAATATCCCCTGTTTTACCAAGTTCCTACTTCAAAAAATGAATCCTGTAGAGGATAAAAAGTGCAGTTCACTGAAGGACAGCCCGCACCCTAGACCAGATTATTTAACAACAAGATGTATCACCACTACTTATTTTTATTCACAAGCAGCTATGTGCACTCTTTCTGAATTCTAATAGCAGACAAAAATATGCAAGTTGAGCCAGAGGAGATATTTGAAAGAGGGTGGAGCAAGCAAGTAATAACGTATGCATTTATTACTACAGAAAGTTAGGTAATATTTGTTACTTTTTTACCCACAAGCAAAGGACTTAACTTTTTTTTTTTTTTAAAAGATGTGGCAGTAAGCTTTGGCTGTCTATCCAAAAGCCAAATTCTATCCCTTTGACACAGGCAAACAGGATATTAGGAACAGTATACTGTACAGGAATTTGAAGTATGATTACAAGGAGCAGTTGACTTCGGCACATTTCACACACAAGTTTGTCAACAAGGTTGATACATCTCTGAGCAAAAGGAATTAAGGCCCAGGCACATGCTAGGGCTCCAGCTCCCAGAGTTATGTAATATCCAAATCTAAGTTTCCATTAAAAACAACAAATTCTGGCCCACTCGGTTGCAAAACCAGCAGAGCTGGAAACATTAAGTAAACCTCTCGTACTGGAGTAACTGACTCAGTGTACATACCACACCTTAAGTTAAACCACTGCAACACTATTTATTTAGTAAGTAAATACTGCGCTCAAGTCACAGGCGTGTTTCCATAACTTTACCGTGCGGGACCCGAGGGCCCGCACTACCACAGCAGGGCTCTGGC
>NW_009597626.1:720-26682 GCF_000690535.1 Cariama cristata | reverse complement strand
TAAATTATTTTAAATGAAATAAAATTAATTAAATTAATGAAAATATCAATATATTATTAAATAAATAATATTATAAATAAATTCAGCATCCTCTACTTAGGTGTGGCCGCATTTTGAAGGAGGAGACCCCTGGGTCTTGGGTACGGACATCTGGGAGACCAGGTCTCCAGCTCTGGTCTTGCTGGTTGACCTTGGCCGGCCGAGGGTGCAGGTGCCCCCTCCCTTTGCGGGTGACCTGGCTGGGGGCTGCTGTAGGCAGGGACTGGGAAGGAGGCTCTGACACTTGCCTCGGGTTTGCAGTGTGATGCCTGGATCATAGACAACTCTGACCAGTTGTGTACAAAACTTAGATGATGTAAAATATGACTGACAGTATTTGGGAAGGATAGTCACTGTGTTGCCAGTGGGGGCAGGAATGACTTTAACAGCTAAGGACGGAAAGTAGCTTCTCCATGGAGTGCTCTCCATTGCAGAATGTATTATATCCAGCACAGTGGGATGCCCTCAGAGGTAAGGGGACAGAAAACAGGAAAAGGGGAAAGACAACAAAGAGGAATTGGTGGGTGACAAGGAAAAGAGGCAAGAAAAGAGACACAGAAAAGCAAGGTAGATATGGAAGTACATGCAGGGAAGAAAGGTTAGAAAGAAAAGGGAGAAGAAATCTTCACAAAGATGCTGAGGGAAACTAAGTGAGAATAAGCTAACTGATTCAGAGAATAAGAAAGTGGGAAAAAGTCAGAGTGAGTTTGAGCAGTCACTGAAAAGACACATAATGGAACCATCTGCGCTCCTACAGGAGTGGGTGATGAGGGGACCCAGCACATTTGCCATGACCAGCACCCAGCAACCCCATAGATCAGACATGACAGCAGCATCTTTATGTTCTTCCAGGCACATGCTTGGCCCTCAATCCTTCCACCCGAAGCTGACATCATAAAAAAACCAAAGGTGCTCCCTGAAGGGAGCAGGGAGGTTGGACTAGACGGTGTCCAGTGAGCCCTTCCAACCCCATCGATTCTGTGATTCTGAGAAGTACATGAACAAGTCAGTCCCTGCGGAGTTCCTTCCCTATTCCTTCCCCGACACAGGCGGAAAGGCCTGCTGGCACCGGTGGGGTGAGACACCGCTGAGGTCCGAAGAGACCACCACCCCCCATGGAGCTGCCCTTGTCTTCCTTACTCATTCTTCAATTACGTTATCACTCCAGCAGTGACAGTATCTGTACAGCACATAGATTTTTGACTGATGAGAAAAGGCTTGTCAGAGGTGGATAAGGCATTTTTGTTGAAGAAATTCTCATTCTGTGTCCTTGTCTCTTGGTCATATTTATTTCTAAACTACCTACTTTGGGATCTGAGCAAAAAGTGTATTATCACTTAATTCTATGAAATATTTTCTAAACCAGTTTATGTATGCATGGGAATGTGGAGTGTGGAGCCTAATTAAATTACAATTATCTCGTAATTTTCATGGTAAAAGTTATATTTGCAATCTAATTACAGAGTAGTTTCATGATAATTGAAAAGTTGTTAGTGGAACATAGACTGAAACACTACAGTAAATCACTGTTTTGCCCAACTTGCCCACCATTATTTGTCTAAAAAATTTGAGGATGGAATTGCTTGCATCATACTCTCAAAAACATTTTGCCAAAAGGGGTTCATTGTTCAGATTTGAATGACTGTTTAAGTGCTTTCTTTCTCTCATCCCAAATACTTTGCATTAAATCATCCTTCTACAAACCATGAAAATACTTCTGGTGGACAGACGGCTCTTCAGCATGTCCTCAGGTGCTTTTTGAGATAAGATGGAGATGGAAAGTAGAAGAGCATCTGTATACTGGGTGGTAAGGGTGAAAACACAGAGCGACAGTGATTTATAGTATATCTGAGATATACGTGGAGCATTTTTTACTTTGTTCCTTTAAAAGAAATGGAGCTTTTCGCTTGAAGCTAAGCTTGGGACTGTTAATTGGGAAATGTGAGAATCGGTTGCAAGTGCAGTAAGACCTCCATAAGACTACGCATGTGAAGCAGAACAAAACTTTTCCAACACACAGATAACTTCCTACAATTTACCTACAGGGCTTTGTATTATGTTTCAAAATGTTTTGAATAGCAGTAATCTTCATGGTCACACTATTCGTGAGGGAACTGTTATCTACTGCAGAAAGATTTCAGGTAAACTTTAGACAGCAGCTCTGTTATTTCTGCACTTGCTTTATCTTTAGGAACTATGTCGCACTGTTTAAGCTTAGCCTCTTTTAGAGGGAGGGCTAAGGCCTGGCTCCCGATGACCTTACTTCATGTTGGGGAAGAGAGAGCTGACCCCAAAGCTATTCAGGTCTACATGGTAAACCCTAAAATGGGGAGATCCCTTTGAACCATTATTTTGCACTGGTAAATAAAGGTGAAGATGTGGCGGAGCCCCATTTTATCAATAAAAGGAGGAAGAGTCCTGACTGAGGTCAGGATTAGACCCATTTGCTATTGATGGATGTTGGAAAGCAGAATGCAAAGCACCACCAAAGCCTATCAGTGGACCAAGCCAAAGCTCTGCTAGGAAAGAGTCCTGCACATCCAAACCACCACTTCCAGCTCCCTACGTGCTAAAGAGGTGACAACACGTTTCAAAAAACTTATGTTGGTGGTGAATGGACTGCAGCATGTTTTTCTCTCCCAATCCCTGTCGACAAAACGGGGTCCAGCATCCATACCAACCACTTTGCACAACCTTCTGTCACAAACATCATCGCCCGTGAGGGGAGGACTAATGACATCATTGCTTCTGCTGGCACCGCTAGACTTTGCACCGACCTTGGGAAACACACAGAAAGGGCTTCCATCGCCCTTCACCCCTCTCACTGACCCTGAAGAAAAACTACAAGGTGCTTCTTGAACCACAGCAACTTCTATGTTATTATTAGGCAGGAAAATAGAGTCATCTAAACTGTACACTACAAAATATTTCTTACGGTGTAAATACATGTGTGTAAAAAAGAAAAAAAAAATGAATGTTTTCTATTCTTCTTGCTGGAGTTTTAGCCATGGAAAGGGAAAGACTGAAAAGAAGCACTGACAAACCACTTATTTCAAAACTGCAAAGAAAATTTTAAAGCACTCAGAAAATTTGTATATGGAGCTACTTTAAAATTAACAACAAAGTGATGACATCTTGGAATGAATGCCTATAGAGTTAGAAAGCATAGGGTAAATTAGTTTCAGATGGATGACAGACACATTTTTAAAAAAAGGTTAAGTGAGTGAGAAATCTAAATCTTCCTTTCAGACATGACTAAAGGCACTTAGAGAGACAGCTTTTTTCAAAATGTGACTTGATCTCCTGAGTTACAGACACCCTTTGAAAACTCTTTAAGTGTAAGACAGTTTTCTTTGTAAAGCAGAAAATGTGAGAAATTTTAGATAGCTTTAGTTGGGGAGGTTTGTAAGGAGCTTTACTGAGTACTGTTGAGATGAGACCTCAAGAAAATAGATTTCTTGGAAACCTCCAGACTTGGCTAAACGACCTCAGGCTACTTACTGACATTTCAGATGCTTATTTCCCCAAATGAGCAGCAGCAGAGGTAACAGGAGCAGACGAAAATACAAGGGTCATTAACAAAAGAAAATTATGTCTAGATTTCACCAGCAAGCAATAAGGAAAGAAATCAATTTGCCCAGATATTCAAGCAAAATGTACACGTGTATAGCAATTTACCCTACAATGTTCTCAAAGAAAAGGATGTTAACAGAAGGGACGTGTATCACTGATGCCAAAACCTGAGTGGGCATCTTGCAAGTGTCAGGAACATTTCCAGGGGGACTCCTCCTGTAGGAAGGGCTGTGTGCCCTCTGCCTTCTCATCCGTCCTTGTGCATCGTCTGATCTGGTCTCTACCATGGAGAACAAGCTGGTTTTAGTTTATTCAGCTCATTTAGTTACTAAAGAATGAACTATTCTCCAGGTTCAAGAGGTATTGATGTATTTTCACATGGTACAGTCTAAGAACATTTGTTCACAAATTGCAAACTCTGTTACCACTCAGTTTGCCAATACTTTATGTCCCAAATCTATAGATTTTATGGCAACCTTGTGATACAAATTTGAGATAAGGATTGCTCTGATCCCAACATTGCAGGCAGACAGTCTGAACAATGTTAGAACTATTTATCAGAAGTGTACAAATCTTGATGTCCTTCACAAAGGCCAAATAAAATGAACCTTTCTTTATGAACCTATATTCTCTATATACAGCAGTACTTTTGTGTTGCATGTAGTTGCAGTCAACACACTATGCTAGCATCTCTGTTGAAACATGAATCTTTGGCATTAATTTGAGATTTTTTTGTGTAAGGAGTAGAACAACACAGCACAAGAAGCAATCGCATTTCCAACGTTAAGACATTTGTAATTCTGGTAAATTACGTCTTGTATGCTTGATTCAATACTCCAGGTGGGTTTTTTCAAGATTTTTTTTGGCACCTATATACTTTCTGTGAGCATCAGTGTCCTGATCTAGCTGCTGTCATTACATGAAAAAGTATCATCATATAACAATACATTTAAAGAGATGTTATCAGAACCTTTACAAGTAGTTTCTAAATTTGGGTCTCTGTTCAATATTGACAAAATTTTTTCTCAGTATTTTGATAGGAGTTCAACGAACAGGTTATTTTCAGGAAGCCATGTTATGCCCAGGAAAACTGCAAGACCATTTTAGGTAAAAAAAAAGGTGAATAATCTAGTCACATTAAATACAGAATACAGCGAAATAAGCTTCATTGATTCTAAGGCAGACATTTTCAATAAAACCAGCCACCCACAGACATATTTAATCACCTTAGTAAAGAGGATTTGATTTTCTATGGCAACCGAACATCTGTCACATCCAGTAACTTCCCAGATACTTTGAATTTTTTGTTCCAGAATGGACGTATGCAGCACCCTTTGAGTGAATATTTGATGTTCCATCTGGCCCAGGCGTGTGCTCCTGCTACTGCTTTTGTACTACTCAGATTTTTTAGAGGAAAATTCCTAAGCAATGTTGTTTACTTTTGAATGCTTAAGCCTCATCAACCTCATTGGACTTAAGACCTATTTAGACTGAAGTACACATACTGTCCTGGATATGACTGCTTTCTCAATCAAAATGTATGCTAATAACAATAATATTTTACATCTTTTTTTGAAAGATCCATCTGATATTTTTTTCCCTCTGAGCTTGTGAGTTGCAGAATACCCCAGCTTTCTGTGATATTTTGCATAATGACACGAAATGAGTAGCCTTAGTGGACTATGTGGTTGGAATTAAATGATCCTCTCGTTCAGATACAGCCTGGCTGTTACTACCTGCTCCTGAAGTGGGTTTCCATAAGTCAGAGTAACTCCAAGTTAATGTGCCCTGCAGGTATGTTCCGTGCCATTCATCCCCAGGGACACTTCCATCGAGTGGCTGTTCCTGTGGCTGGGAGCAGAGGGGTCTGAGAGTCGCAGGGATGCTGCTGGGGGCAACCCTGCACCCGTGGGCAAAGCTGGGTTAGCACTAATCCCTGCCTCCTTGCCACATCTAAGGTGGAGATGGTCTCTCCTGGTTTAGATGCACACGTAATTGTCTTTCTCAGAGACTGTCAGAGAGGGATGATCAGTCCTGGCAATTTTAGATTAATAAATCAACTCTGATTTGATGGGCTAATTTGAATTTTGGTGATTAATTCTTCAATAACTTAAATAACAATGGAAAAAGAGCAGAGTGCTTCAGAACAGTAAAACCTTAGAAAATGCAGATGTGATATAGAAACGAACGTTGTTGCACAGCTTTCCTAACTGGCAGTGCTTATTACAGGCTTTAATAAGTTTTTTCTCTAAAAAATCTATTTTCACGTGTAGTTGATTAGATGAGGGGAAAAACTACATTTACCTGATTTTCAAGTCAGATGACTGATTTTAGAAAGCCAGAGGGTGCAAAAAGTTAGAAAGTATGTTGTCTAACTTTGGTGTTACAGGGTGATGACCACCATTTTCATTTGTTGGTCCTAGACACCAAAACCTTCTTGAACTATTAGAAGAATTCAGATGCAGAACGGAGTGAATTACTCTTGACACATGAAGAAAATAAGCATATTTCAAAATCACTGTATTTTATTTATTTCTGAATTTTATGAGACTTTTATATTATAATTTGGATTAAAAATTGTTTTATAGGAAACACAAATTCTAAATAAAACTTTGCTATTTATTAACACTGAATCCTTGGTCTGTTTACAGACAGGTTGCTTCTATGTAGCATGAATTGTATAAAAAGAGATACATAATTATCTTATATCATATCAAGAATTCATACTGAATTTTTATGCCTGATGTAAAACAAACATTTTGCTTAAAAGTCAGAGTTCTAAAACTTGTCGGTTCTTACTGGATTCAGTGCTCAAGTCTTAATAGTACAAAATGGTGAAGAGCTAATTTTGCTTCTTTTAAATTTTGCTGCAAATTTTTAATGCATCTTTCTATGTCAGAATCTAAAAGAGCGCTCTGCCAGAAGCGCACATTAATTTGACATTACATGGACAAATTCTGCCCTTGGATATGCATTTTGACATTTGTATGTAAGACAAGAATCTGATCCACAACTTACAATTAAGCAAAACAAAGACATAAAGTAAAGCTTCTAGCTTGATATAAAAAGACATTACGTAGTTTTATTTTGGACCCAATCAAGAATGCTTAATCCAAAATGTAATTCTACCTTTTCAACACCAGAAAGTGAAAATCTAGATTTCAGAGACATTTATGACATATGTTAGTACTTCAGTCTGCTGGAAACCCAGGTGTAACTCTCTTCTCTGCTGGGACAGTTTAAACCTACTTCCATGGATATGAAGTCTTTATGGCTAGATTTGAAGACACCCTATGGTGGGTTGTTCACAGCTTCTCTTGGTGACACTTTTTCACACGTACGATCATAGTATCTGTGAATTAATAGCTCATTCATGACTATGTTCAGCACCAAGCTGCAAAGCTGCTGGGTCAATGATCTCTTTCTACGTGATTTTACATTTTTTACACTTCACATTTTGTGCTGTTTACATTCATTTTACAGTACTTTGTAAAAGGCAGAAAGCTTTTCCCAGGAGAAAGTTGCATTCAGTGCATTGAATAGGCAGGATTCTTCAGAAAATAGCATATTGTCATGAGTTCAAGGACTGACGTGTAAATATTCAGAAGAGGCAGAATTAAGATTTCAGCCTTACTGATGAATAACAGGGCCAGGTAATAGAAGTTGAAGGGAATGTACATGTGTATACACCCCCCTGCCCCGCCCCTGATGCACATTCACGCGTGGTCATCAATGAAAATCATATTAGGATCACTGCAAGCCCTCAGATGTATAGAAGAGTCAAAACCACGAAATGAACCTTCAGGTACACATATCATACGTATTTTATATTTTTTATACTTTTAAATTTTTATATTTTATATTTTTCGACCCATTTATTCAACATATAGGATATATTTGCTCTGGGGAAAAATTAGACTTATCTGATGAAAGAAGCTTTTGTTGCAGAAATTGAAAGATACACAATGAATGTGGCAGGGGATTACAGAATAGATACAGGATGAGTTTAAGGTTGATATTTCTACTATGGACTTTTTTGTGTACTAGACAAAACTGTGTTGGTATCTTGGGACTTTGGCCTGCACAGATGAAGAATAAGTTAATGACAATGAGTATCAAGTTAATGAAGATGAATAACAGTCATTGTCTTTGGGTTTGTTTTTTTTGTGTTGATGAAGTGGTATTGTGATGACTTATACAAGTGGGAAAATACGCAGTTAGATTGCTTTGGAGCATATTGCAAGAAAAGCAACCAATTTTTGCAGGTGACTCACAAAGTCAGCAGGTGAATGACTCTGACAAATTTAATGAGAGAAATTGAATGATGTAGTCCTATTTCCTCAGAATTAAAATAATATCTCTGATTATTAATAAATGTGTCCTCACATTAGGTACTAAAAGTGACTCTGTCAATGATTCTGCAAAGTCTAAAAGCAATATATCACCTCACTACTTTCACAATCATTATCAAAAGCAGTATGAGATGTTCTCCCTGTTGGAGACCAATATTCCAAACGGTATCTGCAAAACACAACTATACCATCAGTGACAAATTTTGCACAGTATGTTCTAGCTGTTTATGTACGGTATGAATTTGTCCTGGCCGTGAGTTCCAACAGTTTCAAATTGCTAGACCAATTGATTTTCTAATGTTCCATACTTATAACATTATAAAATTCCTTGTGCCTGTAACTTTAAGAAAGTTTATAATTTATGATTCCTTAGTGATTTATAGGACTGTCCCATCAGCTATTTCTACTGGATGGTAGCTTCTCTCACACAGTCTTTTGCTTCATTTCTCTGTGATTTGCAATTGTGTAAAGAAACCTCTGAACATTTCCTTTATCAGTGCTTACTTTAATGTAAATGTAATGTTCCAGATTAATTACAGCTTCTGCTCTACCCAGTTAGCTAGGCGGCTTTCCTGGATGTCGGGCTGATCACTTATTTCTGTTCTCCTGCTAATACTTCTGTATTTAAACTCGATTGCCCTCATGAGAATCAGGCTCAAGATCTCCATCAGCTTTGCAGCACATGTGGAAAATGAACAAGCAAACAAACAAATAAATATAACGTTGATTCTTCTAGGTCAGTTCCCTGTTTTTTGGAGGCTCCTAGGTGCCTTCAAAATGGAATGTGCTCTGTTTTTCTGTGGTTTTTTCCCTCCTCATTCAAGAGAAAGTTTCTGTGACAAAGAAGCAGAGGGACAGTACTTTGCTTAGGAAAAGGTCAGATGTTTCATACCTCTTCCTTGGTTTGCCATTTAATGGAGCAAGCACAGTTTAATCCTGACCTGGGATAGTGCTCACTGATGAAGGTAGCTTTGCCCAAGTGTAACTTTACAGACTGGAGGATGAGAAGGCAGAGGGAATTTACTTTTGTGCAAATTGTTCCTTCTAGTTTTTACAGTCGTGTAGAACTGTTTTGAGAATCACGCTCCTAAAATAGCTTGGGTTGGCAGGGAGCTCAGATGGTCATCTCATTCCACCCTGGGCTCACAGCAGAGCTAACTTCAGCCTCAGGTCTGGCTGATCACTGCTTAATTCATTTGAGTTTTGAATATCTCCAAGGATGGCAATCCCACAGCCTCTCCGTATTTTTCAGCAATCAGTTCATCTAAGAGTTAGACTAGGCTGGTTTTCTGCAGTTTGAATACAGGTGCTGTTATGTAGCCCTGAAGTCCCAGCTCGCATCTTCTAGGGGATCCTCTGGATAATTCCCATTGACTACGCTATTAACTGGGCTGATTTTTGCTTCTTTTCTTTTTCAAAGAGCTTTGTGATTTTTTTCCATTTTGTCTCTGAAGAACAGGCATAGTGAGTTCATACCAACTAGTATGAGCCATCTGAGGGAGCCGACTAAACGGAGAGCTGCAGTGAGCCCACTCACATAGCTAATGGAGAAGAATAGCATCTCCAGAAAGCACCTTTGCCCGCCCAGGCTCTACCAGCTTTGAAACAAAAGGTTATCTTAAAGTAAAAAAGATGAAATATGTTATTTAAATAAGTCAAAACAAAGTGTTCCAACTTAAGGAACAACTGCTTTTTTACTGACAAAATCATTTGTCACATTTGCCTGAATTCACGAATTCCATGAAGCTCATTTTTCAACAAATGAAAGGTTTAAGGTTTCAGCCCTGCCTGTATTAATTTTACATAATTAGAGATGAGCTTTACAGTTCTGAGGAAGTGAATTACCTGTCTGGGTTTTACATTGAGAAAAAGTTTAAAATAGATTTTAGCTCCATTTTAAGAGAAATGGGTTATTATTTAAGCAGAATTTTAAGGACTTTGTTGAATGAAAAAAGGGGTTTACATATCTGCCAAAAATGCCTTGCTGAGTAAAGGGCTTTAATGAAAAAAATATTCAGAATGGTTTTATGCAGCAATACAAAATTAACCATGTACTTCTGATAACTGGATTTGCTCAACAATTTTTTTTTTTTTTATTTAACAGTAAAGAACTCAACCTTTTTGAGTGAAGATGGAAAAATCTTTTCAGATTAAGAAGTAACAGAAAAGAATCAGAAAGCAAAAATATTTAGAGATACAAAAACTTACTAAAACCAGAGTAGCATAAGTCTGTTACATTGTGATAACACTACCCTCTGAATTCTTTTTATTCCCTTGCTTTAATATTGTTTCTGACTCTATCTCTGCCTTCTCTGTCAGCTGAATCTCTGATATTTCCTTTTGAAAACAATTAAGGCAGCAAACGTTAGTGAGGAGCTGCGGTTGACTGAGATGGTACTTTATTGCAGGATCTTTGTGGCTAGTCCTATTGGATGCAATGCATTGCTGGGGCCAGGCTAACAGCTGGCTTGCTGAACAGAGGATGGTTTGCCACGCAGGGTCAGGGTACGGGGCTTCAGGGTCTGTGTGCTCCGTTCCCACTCGCTGTGCTGCAGCTTGCCATGAGAAAGCACCCCTCGAGCAAAGGGGCACTTTGGCCTCCAAGATGCTGGTGGGAGTGAAGCAGGGGAGGAGGTGATGGGGGTCACCCCAAAGTCTCCAAAAGATTAAAATATTTTTCTTTCTCCTCAGTGACCCATTCTACTCCACCTCAGCTGCATGGGAAGCACAAAACATTTTACTACAATGGGAATTTATATGCAAATGGGTTTCACATTGCATTGAGAAGCAGATTCAAATCCCTGAAGTGCCTGGGAGCCAGACCTTCGAAGCAGGTCCTCAATGGCTTTGGGTAAGTGAAATTCCATAGCACTGGGATGATGTTGCTAATGCTGTGATTCTTCACGCCCAAGCAGGAACGGGTTAAGTTTTGCCATAGTTCTCTAGCTTCCACATTGGAAACGGCAACCCAAGAAGAATCAACACCGCTCAGATGTGATGAACAGACTGTGTTTATTCACTTTATACACAAATAGAGGCATTGTCTCAGTACCTCTATTTAGCTCTGCAGTGATCCGAAAAAAAAAAAACCTCAATAATGAATATTCATTTGAAAATGTTTTTCATTATTGACTCTTAAGTCAGTTGCACATAAGGTTCGTTGCTTGCAACATGACAACGGCACTGCCAGGTATTTCTGAAGAGAAGACTGTATTTTAGGAGCTTTGCTGAAAGTTAAACAAGAGTGTTAGGAATTCTAAAACATGACAAGTCCTCTCCTCAAACAGAGCAAATGACTACAAAACTGTAGGTGTATCTCTCAACCCGGGTAAAATATCCTGTGTTTAAATTGTTTGAATAAACATTCTTCAACCTTTCTGCATGTCTGCATACATACAGAATTTTGACCTTCAGAGTGCCCATGTTCATGTGGCAATCCAGCTTCAGCGGGTATAATCTACGTAGAAACCTTCAAAACATAAAGATTCACAGCGTATTACAACTGTTTGGTTGATTCTGGTTACTGTGAACAAGACTCAAGAGTTACAAAACTGAAAAGGTCACTGCTTTACTCTGTTGCAGTGGAAAAACAAATGCAATGTTTGAAATTATTTAGGAGAGGAAGAACAAAACAGAAAACATCGTGAGGACACTCTATAATACTTTCATGCACCTTTTTTTGAAAATTGTGTATAATTCTGGTGCAACCCTCTCAAAAGACTGTAGCAGAATTGGAAACAGCACTGAGAAGGATGGCAAGGATGACCACAGATACCAGACAGACTCTGCATGAAGAATGACTAACTGCGCTTCCCTGACTGAAGAGAGAGGAAGAGGGATGCTATGGTGAACATCTGTGAAATCACGTAGGTAAACAGAAAATGAAGTTGCATGGTGCCTGAGGTGCCCTAGTGCTTCAAGATCTGTAATGCTACAGGTCTGCTGTTTGCAGCCCTGTAACCTCTCACTTGAGGTGTCCGGAGCCTCGCAGGCAGTTTTCCCTTGCATTTCCCATGTTTTTATTCTGGTACTGTTGGTCTCGTGCCCCTGCACCCGCAGCCCCCGATGCTGCTATGTGGGTTCTCATGGGAAGCGACCACCACTTATCCCTGCTTGTCCCCCTTCACTCTTGTTTTGCTGATTTTCATTTATCCTTGGGACAACCAAGTACAGTGCACAACAAAGCAGGTTACAGTCATTTAAATACTTAATAAACACTATACAGAAATAAGTGCACACGGAGGCTTAAAAGCTGATCAATAGGTATCTCTGATGCCTCGGTAGTGTCCTCCAACGAGCGCTAATAGCATGACAAGCAGGAACACCATTAGGGAGCTTAAGCTGATCCCCATGGAAAGTACATAGTATTGAGCGAAAGCATGGAGAGACTATGGGAAAAGCAATCGGGGCACTAGGGGAAAAGCAGCAGGAGAGTCAGGAATGTGAAATTCGGCCAAAGTTATAAGGTGAGGAGGCAGATGTTGTAACTGGAGCCAGATGCTTTCCATCATGTTCATAGAGTTAGGGGAGCCAGGAAAGACTTCAAAGATAGCAGGATGGAAAGGAATGGACACAGGTATGTATGATCCAAATAACGGGGGATTCACACACTGTGTTTTGAGGTGACACAGAGCAGAAAGGCGAGTTGCAGTCTTCTTAGCGCCTTGTTCAATCCAGGTCTGAAAGAAGGGAGATGCTGCAGCGTTGTGGCTGTGAGATGTCACCGCGCGTCCTGTATCTAACATGTCCGACCTTGGATAAAGAGGTGACATCCTTTCTTTGTGTCCTTAGTGAAGAGTGCATGTTAAAGGACCATGACCAACATTTTAATTCCAGATTCCTGAGTATGTTCAGGTTGAATGGTGAATTTTCTGACAGTTTAACATAATGGCATAGGAACAGAGACACCTTTCCTTGTGTTTTTTTTCTTTTGCAGGATGGTTCCCCGTGGGAACCAGACTGCACTTGCGACAAGTTTCCAGCCTGTCAAAACCAGCCAGATCAACAACGTGAGCAGTACTGGGATGGACCCACCAGGGAATGTTCACTCAATGTATTTTCCTCTTCAGAGCACACAGAAGCTTAGCATGCAGCTGACACTTTATTGTGTAAGGAAGCAGAAATAAGTTTCCAACCTGTTCTTCTGATAAACTCGCAAATTTGCAAAGGAATTTAAAGGTTAACATTTTCATTTAAAAATTAAAGCAGCTGTTACTGTTTAAATGAGTTAGGTATCTATAATGAGAGGCTACATTGCCTCCTTGGTTGCTTAGAATAAACCTTCAGTGTTTAAGTAGCAGGCAGCCGGTACACCTCAGACTCCCTGAGTACTACAAGGAGTGTCAGAAGGAGCTCGGTAATATGCACGTATTAACACACCATTAGCAGGCTCTATGTCCACGGCAGTTTCTCTGGAAAGATAGAGGGTAGGATTTCCAGATGGATGTGAGAGGCTTAAGAGCGAAAACTCAAATTACTTTTGCTGAATTTCTCCCATTTCCTCTCTGCTTGACTGGATCATTACCGGTCAGAATGATTTGCAATTGTATAAATCAGATTTTATTAATACAGCAGGAGCCATACATCCCAATGAGGCTGGGGCACACAGTGCGTGCTACTCCGGTGGGTGTCTTCCTTAAAATTGGCCAGCCCCTGGCAGGGGCAGTGCTCGGCAGCAATGGCATCTGCCGTGCCAGAGTAAAGCCAGGGCGAGAGGCAGGCAGGGGAGAATACTGCAGATCTCACCCTGGCACTCACTGTATGTGAAATTATGGATTAAACTGTGAGATGCTCAGGACAGAAGCAATGATGCGGTGTCTCCTGAGAACCCTGAGCTCTAATTGCTACAAGGAAACAGAGGAAAATGAGATGGGAAACTGTGAAAGTGAATGGGCTGCCTAGAGCCATTCAGGTAGGGTGATGGTGGAGCGTGGGTAGCGAGATGTCCCCACTGAATCTCAGATGGTCTCTGGCATTGTCTGCTTCACTGTGCGTGGGTGTTCCGCACCAGGCTGTGGCAGTCCGGGCAGTCTCTCTGCGGACACTGTATGGATTTTGTTAGACACTGGTGCCTTTGGGTGTTTTCCTATCCCAGGCAACAAGCTCCATTTTGGACGTCCTACTAGTCTCTTGCAATACTCTTGAATACATGAAGAGAAATGGGAGCAAGGCCTTTGGCATGCTAAAAATTTCTTAAAGCTATTCCATTATAAAGCACTCTCCTTTGTTTTTGTTAAGACATATACAAACGTTTATACATATACATTAAGAATATATTTTAAAGCTTTTTTTTCCCCCAGAACTTGTGAATCGCAGATGCAAGAGCAGCTTTAGCGATGAGGAGAGCAGAACTATGAATGTGCAGAGACCAAAAGGAGAGAAAATGGAACGAGAGTACATGCTTCATGCCTTGGAGGCAACAGGAAAAAGGATTATATGCTGCTAATGGAAAAAGCTTTCTTTTATGTTCAGGATACAAGCATTGTTGAAGGCAAAATGGAATATGAGCCAAAGAGCCAAATGTAACAAGAAACTTTCCTGACACCTCTTACAGCAATGCTAAAGGGGAATATGTTAGAAATACATTGTTTAGTAGAAACAATAAACTGCAGCAGAAGGATGTAAGATGAAATTAATGGAAACAGAAGTAATTTCAAAGTCTACACAGAGAGTATGCATAAATGGTCACCAAGCAAGTGATCTGAAAAGTATTGAGTCTGGGGTTTCTGGAATAACTAACACAAACAAACGAATCTTATAAGAAACCAAAAAGTGGATGACACGGAAAGTGCACCAGGCAGAATGATGCATATTAAGGGATTCTCAGAAAGTTCAGGAGAGGCACAGAGTTACATTTGTTCTGCTGCTGTGGGATGTAGCTAGCTCAGAGGTCAATCTCCAAGGTCAATTACTGTTCTATTTTCCTTGATTCCAAGACAGAACCCCCAATGCTTATAAAAGTAGCCAATATGAAGACAAATATGTGAAACCAAAGACTGTTTTACCTGGGTAAAACTGGGGTTCATTGAAAACATAGTGTCATTTTGACAAAGTGAGGGAACTTCTCAGGGATAAAAGGTTTGATTTGTATTATTTGGTGCTCCTAGCCTGAAATTCAAGTGAAATGAAGCACAGCACGTGCTTATCCACAAAGGCAACGCTTAAAGTTCAGTCAGAACAAAAAGCTAGCAGGATCCCAGAGCACAGCTGCTCAGAGAGCACCTAAGGAAATGGATCTTCATTCCCTTCTTTTCAGTACTCTTTTTTTTTTTTTTAAACCAATCTTCATTTTTACATGCTAGGTACTTCCTAACTTTCCCTATTTCAGGCAACAAATGGACAAGACGCCTCAAGCAAAAGTAGTTTTCATGGGGGTTTTTGACTCATCTGCAAGAATAAGATCATTTTATCAGGAAATCAAGTTCTTATGAGATTTCCTGTAGATGTCAGGAATTTATGTCGTAAACAGTGACAGTCATTCTCAGAGAACTGGAAGCAAAACGTCTCCCACTCCCAAAACAAAAACTTTTGCAACTTCAGCTGAAGAAGTTGTCCTGTAACAGCTACCAATGCTTAATAAAGCATCCTCTGCTCTTGGGAGCATGGCAGAATTAAAGACGACCATGTCTATTTGTCATTTAGGCAGCCTGAAGTCTGCAGATACCATACATACGTGCTGTAAAACAGCTTGCATCCTCCACCTCTCTCAGACCCTTCAGCAGCCCCTGCTACCTCCTTTAGCCCATCCATCCATAAACCAGACCCACCTGAACTCTAACCTTGTCCCCCTGACCTGATGTCCCATGCATCATTTCAGAATACTTTATGTCACCTGTGCTGAGTTCCTTTGGTAGTGGTTGCTGCCTTGTAGTGTCATCAGTCTGAGGACAAATGATCTGAAATCTGTTTCCAGTAGAAACCGTGTGGAGAAGGCAACAAGCTGGGTGTGGAGGGCTCATTTTGTCAGTAATGATTGTTTAAATTCCTCTGCTTCTATTGTTCCACTGAGACAGGTGCTGATATTTCCAGATCCAGTTCCAGGCGAGGCAGTGGCAGAGGTTGCCCAGAGAAGCTGTGGGTACCCCATCCCTGGCAGTGTTCAAGGCCAGGTTGGATGGGGCTGTGAGCAACCTGGTCTGGTGGAAGGTGGCCCTGCTGTGGCAGGGGGGTTGGAACTGTATGGTCTTTAAGGTCCCTTCCAACCAAACCAGTCTATGATTCTGTGATATTTAACCATAAAGATCAGTCAACAAAAAGCTCAAAAGTGCTTCATTCGGTCGAACAGTAAAAACATGTTTCATGTCCCATGTTTCATGCCAGACTATTTCTGTCCCATCCAGTAAATGTTCCCAGCACTTCAGAGTCCTTACCTTGAGCTTTGCCTCCAAGACCCCACCAAATGGTAGTAGAATCAAATAGTTAACCTAGACCAGCTTAAAAATGGACTCATTTCAACTTCCTTGCCAGCCACAAGACCTTCAAAGGCCTAGGTTTCTCTGGGTGTTTGCACTGCGGGACACATCTGTGCATAGAAGGAGCAATGGAAGGACCTTCAGATGCTTTCATTTCACATTTTGGCTGTATGTTAAAAGCTTATACAAATTTTGAGTAAGAATGGGAGATGGTAGAGGACCTGCTGGGACTTTGCACTAAGTATCAAGCAGCAATTGCCTACGCCTCAGCTTACAGACCTGTTCCTTGCCTTGCTGAGGAGTCATGGCTGGATCCTGTCACCATCGGAGATTCCTTCTGCATTCCTGGTTACGGTGGTTTTTGGACTGCTAAGCTTCTCATATATCAGGTCTTGCTACGCCTGTCATAAATAAGAAAAAAAGAATTAGTCTGTGTGTTGGAAGGTATTTAGGTACTGTGTGGTTCATTGACCGAACCAAATAACAGACTTGATGTAGGGGACCTCACTTCACTGAAGTCAATGCGTGAATACTCCTTCAGAAAGGCTCCATTTATCCTCCTGTTTTACTGTGCTCATTTTTTCTTCATTGTTTCCCAAAACTACTATATGACACTTCTTTCAAATATTTGAGAGGGGACGTTTGTGAAATTCCCACAGACAGAGACAGATAAACAGGCAGATGGGTGAAAAGTTATGAAAAACTTAAAGGTTTTTAAGTACATAAAAACACTGTTTACTCTCTGAAGTTGCTTATTTCTATTTCTCCTGATTTTTTAGAATTGCTTAAGAAATACTGATGAAGTAAGATTTCTAGATAGTTAGGAAAGTATTGGTAGCTTTTATTAGTAACATTATTATCTTTTTGCTTGCATTAAAGATCACCAAAATAAGTTTTTAAGACTTGCCTTAAACTGCTTTATGGTTTTAACTTTTGCACATGGTTATAACCCTCTGACAAGTAATTAATGATAAACCCCAAAAAACTATCACTTTCTGCCATGGAGATTTTACTTCCTTGAGGTCACTCTGCCAAGACACACTGAAGTGAAACATTTTGGATTATGTAACGAATAAATGTAAACACTGTAATTACTGGATATTATGGTTCACCTACTATCCAAATTAAATACAAATACTTTGCTACATCCTACTCGAGAGAGGACTGATTTGACAAAGGTATATTAAACCAATGTATTTCTGAATATGACAAGGAGTTGCAAAAAAGAAGTTCAATATTTTATGACAGCTAAACAATTTTAAAAGCCCCCAAAACAGTGATACTTTTACTTCTAAGCTTCACTACAAAGACTTCCAATCACCTTGTGATTTTGAGTTTGCATCAACTTTTGCCAGTATAATGGCAATTAAGACATTATCAGTGGCTCAACTTATGTGCTTGGATCAGAAAATAATGCAGTTTCCTGTGGAATTCTCTTGTTCTTCAGCTAACACAAAACCGACGTTAACGCACCCTTGACCAGGATACTAGATACTTATATTGATGATAGGTGACAATAACCAGATGATAGGTTTATAACGTTATGTGAAGCTAAAGCTTAACCAACTTGTGGGGTTAGAATTATACAACAACAACATTTTGACTGTTGTCTTAGACTATCAAGTAAATGGCTGAGTTTGCCCAGGTAGACGATTTAAAGAGCAATTTCCTTGCAGTTTGAGGGCAGAAGAAAATGTCAGCTCAACTAGAGGACTGGAAGGAGAATTCACGTATCAACCTGTCAAAATCATTGGCAGAAATCCTTTCTTTTACTGAACACATTGGTTTGGGAGGTTGAAGAAGAGTCCACAGCGTGTGCATGAAGACAGATTGGATATATTGCAGAGAACTATGCAGTCAGTGAATTTATTCACATGATGGAAGACTGTTCAGATTAGAATGGATAAAAGAATTAGGCCTGGATTTCTTGATAATTTTATTCTTAAACTGCATTTTTTTTTTATTGTACTTATCTCACTTTTAGTTCAGGTCACAGAAGGTTAGATTTTATCATATAATTGTAACTTTGAAATAACATGAAGTAAAGCACAGTTTTGAGCCTGAAAAACCAGAGTACTAGGGTTGGAATAACTATGGTACAGGTTTGATGAGTCACTGAATCTGACTTTTCCTTTACGTAGTATACATTTTTTATGCCCTCACCATTCAAAATCTCCAGATTTCTAATGTGCTCTAGGCTCACTTTATAGTCAATGGAGAGAGGAAAGACATTTCCAGATGACAACTGATTCCACCTACATCCAGCATCTTACTCAATCTCTCCTATTGGTATGAAAACTTGGTCAGAGAGAGCACACAGTCAACTGACTTGGACTAGACCGCTAGGTTTTAAACAGCTCAGGTTAAGATACGTGACTCCCATCCTGAACTACTAGCTCATGCCTCTCCTCTGAAAGTCCCCAAATACCAGGTGAAGTGCACGACACAGTTCACATAGCTAAGTCTGATAAACTGTTTCTCAGAGAGGATCAGAGGGAATAGTTTTCTATACGAGTACTAAAATAGGAAAGGTAAGTGTTAAGCTGGAGCTGCATGTTTAAACATGTTTAACAAGAGAACAACATGGAGAGCCTCATGAGGAATGTGATTTATTAACTGGTTTTGCTTAAAAGTCATTTACATTATTGCAGATACCACAGCTATAATTTTCTGCTTGTGTCAGATGTATTCTCTGAACCTGGTAGGTACTCTATTTTTAGAGCTGATGTAGAACTTTTAAAATCTGTTTGTTCTCATTTTACAAAAATGTTAGGATCAGATAATATCTTCTTAACAGTTTCCAAAATCTGTGCTTTGCCCCAAATGTTAAGTTGGGTTGTGGAAAGAAATACAGGATGGTGGCTGGAACCCATGACATGCAATAAAGTGTTTAGCAATAGAATATTGTTAATGAAATGTTAAAGAACCATTTAAGAAAAATTAGCAATCAGGCAGTAGAAATGCAATATCTTCAATTAATCCAAAAAGTGCATGAAAATCTTTGTTAGTGTTGCTTCATTTAGAAAGCATTATTAACATTTACATTTCAACAGGCTACTATATCCTCTTCCTTCCCCATCTCCTTGTCAGACTTTGCGATTAAATACATTAGCATACTCTATCTCTGGAAAGCAAAGACAGCTGCTCTATTTTGCAATAATTTCTTACTCTTGTTGAATTACTTATTCAAAATACCACAACTGCTTCCTAAATTTCATGTGTTAGCTGAGCCTTAGTGAGAGATAGGGGCAAATTCAATCAGAATTACAATTGTATAGCAGACTCCCTTTCATAGATCAAAGCAAGGTCCCAGGTTTAAATACTTCTGGGTCCAAGGGTCCATCCTACTCCTGCAATAAGCATGTCAAAGCACTGACCTTGCATAATGACCTCCTTCGGAGATGCTGTTTCTTAGATAACAAGCTCTGGCAATTTTCCAGCAGCAGAGGCACTTTAGTCACAAGGGCACTTCAGAAAGTCATACCTGTTGCCCTACATTGAGCACAATAGGTGGTTTCTGTGTCGCAGCAATATCTGCTGTGAATTAGGGGTGTATATGACTGGTGTGGGCCTCACCCATGCCGGAGAATGGGCAGTCTGTGCTGTGTGAGGGGGTGCTAACGAGGTTGGATGAGATGCTGCTGAGATTCGTTAGGAAGGCTGGATGCTACTTAAGGTCCACAAGTGGGTTGATGAGACTGAGTATGGGGTCATGTGGAAAACTCCAGGAAGGCAGTTTGTGCTCCTACAGAAGTGTTGAAGGAAGAGCTGAGGATGTTGTCAAGGACAGTAACATTGCTTAGGTTTAACTACTGAAATGGAAAAAGGTAAGACAACTTCTGCTAGCAGAGCCCACTGCAGGTCATACTGTTGCTGCAAGGCTTGCTTTGAGGGAGAGAACTTATATTCCCCATGGACGTTAGGGCAATCTGGCAAATGCAAAAAACACTTCATGTTCTGTAGATAGACATGTCTAGCACTGAAGTTGGACAATATCTCCTAACAACATTGCACTATGAGAAGTGCAGCATTGTTTTTCATTACTTTGATGACATACATCAAAATCATTCTGTGTACTCTCTCTACTACTAGAGATGAAGAACTGTAGGAAACTCTTCTTCAAAGTCATGCTTTACATGGAAACGTTTAAGGTCATCAAAAACTAGGCATGGGGATTTTCTTGCCTCCATAGCTAGCTTTATCATGTTATTAATGTGATCAGAGGCTATGCCTTTTTTAGTAAACAGTGATGACCAATAGGAGAATATTCATAGCATGAAACAGTTTGTAAGGAGAACATGATATCCATACTACACAGATTTGGGGAGTTTTACATTGTGATAACTGTAGTCTGAGCTCCTGGGCTGAAGTCTGTTCATGGCTGGGGCTGCTGAGATGCACTCCCAGAACACGTTGTCCAGTTTAGCTCATCCAAGTGGACTCCAGGTCTGCTCTCTGAAATTACTCCACAATGCTAATGAAAACATGGTAAATGAGAGAAGTTTGGGAGAAATGTGCCTGTTCTGAACTAAAACACTAATGGAGATATACTAAGAAGAAACCTACTGAAGTAGGAAGTCCTGGTCCTATTTTGGAACCAACTAAACTAGAAGAAAGCAATGTACTGTAGCTTGTATCACCATTTTCTCAGACTATTACTTCTACATAGAAACTTCTTGAGATGTAATTATATCTAATCGGTTGTGTTACAGATGAGTAACTTCAGCAAGAAACAGAATTTGGTTTAATTAGTCAAGAAAAAAAGTCTGTTTATGACACAGAAAGACCCACTTCTGAAATGTCAAAAGTGTTTGCCATGTAGGGTTGAAACACATTTGAAAAAACTGCAGTTTTATGCTGTACCACATACAACATGAACTAAGTATTACGCTGACCTCAGTTCCATTAGTCCAGGTTCATTCTGTTACAGTGCTGCTGACTTGTTCTGAGGGTGAATTTAGGCTGATAACTTTGGCAAAATACAATGGTGTCTAGAGGACTGCCAAAGTCACTTGTCTACTTCCAGAACTCAGGCTTAAAAATCCACCTATCTTTAGTTCATCTAGTTCTAGTAGAACAACACATAACTATTCAGTATTATGTTACGAAATAGCATCATGTCCTGTGACTTACAGGGCTACAGCTTGGCATGGGATGTTTATGATATTAAAACCCGTAGTAGTACTTTACATATGCCCCAGAAATTTGAAGGTAAAATATAACTAAGTTTTCAAAATAATCTTTTTTTGTAGGTATACTTTCCCTTTTGGTCCTATTTTCACTTCTACGGGCAGTCATTGTAGTTTCTTGAGCTTCTGCTTCCAACTACAAAACCACAATTTACTTCAGTAGCTTACAATGTGAGTCTTATTCAAACACCCAAATCTATAGTCCTTCCCTGAATAAATCTCTCCTAATACCCATGCATATATACATTGTCCACAGAGTTCAGCATGCCTCCCTCCAAGCTCTTTGGAACAATTTTCCATCATTGAATGTTGGGAGAAAAAAAGGATAAGAAAATAATGACAAACTGTTGGGCTTTGGTGTCTGTGAATATAACAAAAGGCCAAGATGTCTCCCATAAGTTGTCATTTTCTTTGTGCACAGGAATGCATCTCCCATCATAACCTGTATTATTAAAAGTAGCTTCTGCTGATAGTAGGTTATATACATTTCCAAATGACCATAAGCCCTGTTTAAGGACAATGGAGTCAAATTTCCTGTGGGAGGCTTTGACACATCCCTGGATAGGAGAAGAAGGGAGTGAAAAATAGTACTAACAATAAGTAAGTCTTCTTCCCACTAGCCAAACTGTGAGTGAATTCCTCTATTTTGCATTGTGTTTTTCTACTATTTCCAGCAAATCTGCAGAGCCAATATTTGGGTCCTTTCAGAAATGCACTCCTGACAGCTGTGAGCAGATAGCAATAGAACTTATGTTATTGTCATTTGTTCTGGCAGTACATGTACATATCATCGTAAAACAGGGTGACAGTTTGTTTACAGAAAAGCAAACTTGTGTTTGCATTCGATAGGCTGTATTAAGAAGGCTGAAAGCTGTTTTAATGCATCTAACCTTCTTGGAGATAATGTCCACTTAATACAGGACCAACCAACACTTTGTTTCTGGAGACAAATAAACGTTGGAAAATGTTTCCAAGGATGTTTTCGATATATATTGTCATTAACACTGGTACTGTGCAGATCGAATTGAAGTCAGTCTTTTAATCTTAGGCACACTGATCCGTCATAGCACAAGAAGCAGTAGTGTGCAGAGAAAGAGCTATCGTGCTCATCCCCAAGGGGACGTTGTAGATTTATGCCAATTATACCAGGTAAGAATCTCTCCCGTGATGTATGGGTGTTAGGGAGATAGGAAAACGTTGCCCCTGGGCACAAAAGGCAGCATAGCTGTAGAAGTAATTTCCCTTTGCCTCCAGCTGCAAGGTGACATTTGTTTCTGAAAGACTTTCTGTAAAAGAGAAAACCCAAGAATGTATCTTCTGGACTAATTTCAGATCAGACCAGATCACTGCTTTTTTCCTTTCAAAACCAAGTTTCTACCATCGTTTCTCTCCTTTCCACACCAGTTCTTATCCTTTCTAGAATAAAAAAGACCTACATGTAGCTTCAAACAAGTGGTCCAGGCTTGATTTACCCATTGCTATCAGTTGCACTGCATCTTTAGTGCATGGTTATCAGCCCTTACAGAATGGCTCTGGACCGATGCAGCTAACAGGCAATCAGGTGTGTGGTTGTCCAGCTGAGAAAGGTTTTAAAATGGATGAGTCTGATACTCATTTACACTGAAAATCTCTTGACCATACCCTGGCAACAAAAATTGGCCTTTCACACTCACCCTAGACCACCAGGGTGTTCAGTATGACTCTAAATAACATATCCGTGGTGTTTCTGTTGTCCCTACGGTGAGTTTTGGGACTGCTGTCAACCTGAATTCACCTCTACAGCTTTGCCCAGCTCTGATTTGTACATGAAATCTTATTAAGTTACAGCAAATATGTGCTGCAGGTATACTGTTGCGTTGCTACTGAGCAGGAAATGGAATATAACTCACAAAAAATGCTGAAGATATTTGTGTTACAAAACATAATATTCATCCCTTTAATGACTTTTATTAAATTGCAAAGTCCTTACATGCTAATTCAAGAATCATTTTTTCCTCCACCTGAAAATGACAGATAGTGTCAGGGAAGGGAATCAGTTTACCAAAGAGGAGGCATCCATGATCTTGACAATACCGTTCCCGAAAGGATAAAGATGGTTAATACAATTGCATTCACTGCTTTTATTTTTTATTATCAAAGTTAATTTTCTCACTGAAGACCTATACATTTTCAAATGCCTGATTAGAAATATTTCCTCATATTAAAAAGATACCCTCCTAGGTTCAATCTGATGTTTTTGGTTTTGGTTATTTTTTTATGAGGTCTCTTTGCCAATAATTTTAAAGCAATACCAAAGCACAAAAATGAAAAGATATAAACTATATGTAATATTTCTGATGGGAATTCTCAAAAACAGAAACCTGTGTTAGTCTGCCTTTTGCTGCATATTCCAGCTAAATCAATAGAAAGCATCATCTTTATTCAATTAATTTTATATTTTTTTCCAGTGGGCAAAGCTCTGTGTTCATTTTATATGGAACTGTGATAAGCAATAAAAATTGGGTAGAAATGTTTAGTATTTTGATCTGTGTTCAGCTAACTTCCCATCTGTGTACTGTAAGACAAAGGCAGGTTTCCATTTGTTTCAGTGTGTTACGCATATGACTCAGATTCTCCTGGGTAAATTGGTGTAGTGCCATGGAGTTATTGTGAGGGACAGGGAAGGGAGGTCAGGATGAAAACACTCTGCTTTGAGATTTGAATCAAGCCCAGAAGGGAAATATTCTCCATTATCTAGCATATTTTGCAATTGATGGTCTTGTGCAATGTAAGCATAAAATGTTTGCCCTTTCCGTATTTCGATCCTGTTACAGGGATGTAAAAAGCTGCTCTCCTCCAAGGCTCAGAAGACTCACAGTGCAAGCATTTAAATAAAATGCTTAGGAAGAAAATACTTGTTCACCTGGTTATGAATTTCCATTCTGGAAAATAGTGACCTGAAATGAAATAGGAAAATACAGTGGATGGGTGTTATTTAAGCATATAATTTTAGTGCATCTCATGCATAGTTAACTTCCATTCTTCTTTAATGTTTCATCCAAAGGACACAAGGGGTAGTGCTGGGATAATTCTGCAGCCACACATCATCTGCTGACAAGTTTATAACACTAATTTCTGGAGTCTGTAAGTCTCCAAAAGTCACACTGATAAAATATATCTTCCTCTTTCTCTGCAGGCTCTATTGCACTGTATTGCACTACGTATATATAGGCTTACATATTAAAGGCTGAGGTCCATACAGACCTATGCTTATACAGGCCAAGTGTTGAAAAGCTTGGGAGAGAACTATAACACCTTTAAGAGCTCAGAGAGGGAGCTGAGTGCCTGGTAGAGGGATCTGAAGGAGTTTTAAACCAGAACAAAATGGGGTTATCTGGGATTTGGGGTAGGGAGAGAGGGTGATCTAGGGACCAGCTGCCTGTGGAGCTGTTCAGGCTATTCAGGAGGCTCAAAATGTGACATTAAACAGAGCTGAGCCAGTCCCTGCTCTGCAGCCTGGTTGGGGAGCTGGGCACTCCGTCCCCTGGTAGGGATGCTCAGGCCATGGGGCCGGCACAGAGCGACCGTTCCACACCTCTCCCTTGGGAAAACTGCAGTTAAACGTCCTGCGACCAAACTGACCTTTCCTGGGGGGTGTGTTCCTCCCTCATGCACCACTGCCGTGGCTGCCAGCCCCAGCTTTGGAGTCGGCTGCATTCAGCAAGTCCTTGGGCCAAAATTGCCACCATCTCCTCCTTGGAGGGAGCAGGCCTGGTGCAGCCAAGGCATGTCGGGAGAACTCTACAGAAAGCAAAACTAAAAAGTTTGTAAATAAACAAAGGAAATATGGGACGTTCATAGCAGATCCTGGGGCAGATGTCCAGCAAGTTTAAAGTGAATCGGTCCTGCTAGCTTCTGCATTGATCTTTACAAACTCTGTCTGGCCCATTGACTTCTGACTGGCTGCCACAGCATATAAACACCCTAAAGTGACTGAAATGTAAAAAAAGGAGTAAAAAAACCTGTTACTTTAATTGCTTTTGCTCATACCTTTAAGTACAAATATTTCCTCCAGCGTCACATCTAAATCTTTTAAAATAGTAAACTATTCAACACACTTATTATTCTCTGCATGAAAAGTGATTTTAGTCTACTACGAATGTGCTGGTTTATAATTCACTATTTCATAATCTTTAACAGGAAGAGAATAGAAAGGAAATTAACTTGTGTCAGTCATGTTGTTTTCTTCTAAGTCTCATACGTACACTGAGAGAGAAAATAGATTAGCTGTTCCAGCACCTTGCATATTCTTTTCCGTTTTATTATCTTTCATTTTTCTTTCTTAAAATGTTGTGTCCATGAATGTGAAGGACAAATGTGTTAAGCTGAGTGAGGCACAATTCATAAAGATGCTTAACA
>NW_009597626.1:0-700 GCF_000690535.1 Cariama cristata | reverse complement strand
TGTGGCTTGCTGTCCTCATTCCTCTCCAGAGACTGGCATATTTTTATCATGAGGTCTCCATCTGTATAAAATGGGACTTTGCTTTAGCCTATACAGGGTCACTGTGCTGATACCAGAGCATTTTCTGGAAGGGGAAACAAAAACTCTGTGTAGAAGGTTAGATGTAAATGCATGGTTTTGCACAGACCTGTGACTAAAGAGTTGATTTTCTAGTGAGAGATATCTCTCCCTTCATTTTCATGGCCTCATCTCATTTTTTTCATGTTTGCCTCTTAGGATTCTCAGGAGGCTGGCTTATTTGACATAAAATACCTGGTAGACCTGATTCTGAGGGGACATACAACAAGAAGAGGTGAGCAACATAGAATCAGAGAATCATTATGGTTGGAAGAGACCTCAAAGATCATCAAGTCCAACTGTATATCCAATGCCACCATGCCTGCTAAACCCACTAAACCGTGTCTCGAAGTGCCACATCTAAATGTTTTTTGAACACTTCCAGGGATGGTGACTCCACCCCCTCCCTGGGGAGCCCATTCCAATGCCTAACGACTCTAACAGTGAAGAAGTTCTTCCTAATATCCAACCCGAACCTCCCCTGGCGCAACTTGAGACCGTTTCGTCTTGTCCTATCGCTAGTTACCGGGGAGAACAGACCAACCTCCGCCTCTCTATAACCTCCTTTCAGGTAGTTGTAGAG
>NW_009597625.1:20433-24182 GCF_000690535.1 Cariama cristata | reverse complement strand
CAGGCCGGGGCTGCGGGGGAATCGGCCTCACTCCCACCGCCCGGCCCCTGCCCTCAGCCTTCCCCCCGCTCTTAACTTTAGTAGCGTTCCGTGGTCAGGAATTGCATCGCTTAACTCTGTGTTGTGGAAAGAACCATCTCCTGGTCGCTCTGAGCAAAGCCCTTGGCAAATTCTCTCCGTTCCCCATCCCCTGTGCATCCGAAGAAGGAGCAGATAGTTCCCTGTACACCTTTCCATTTTTCTCCTAATTGTACAAATCTCTTCCCTGCCCCTTCTCACTCGTCTGTTTTCCAGGCAGAAGGAACAGACTAGATGCTTCCCAGTCCTCAAGGGCTGAGGTAGTTTTAAGTGGGAACTTGCACATCACAGGTAATAATCAGCTAAGCTGCCGTTTGGGCTTGTCTTGGTGTTTGTCAAGCTGCATGCACACAGAGTTGGGTGAAGGTCTGAGTATCTAAATTGGCATGTTTTGGTGAGCGTGTGTGATTTGGGTCACCCGTCTATCAGAATTTTAAGAAAATGGTGTCTATCTTTCTTGCTTTCAATGCAGATGTATGCAGCTGAAGAAATTGGTAGACGAGAATACGAATGCTCTTCATAATTTGAAAAAAGTAAGTGTGGAGACAAATTTGTTAATGGTTTTCTCCAAAATGCAACTCAGAGAGCATTCAGAGAACACAAGCCTCCTTTGCTTTTAGATGCTTCAGGACAAGAACAAAGCCTAGCACTGCACAATCCCTGATTGGGATCTCTGAGATCCGTTTATATTATTTAAAAGCACATTTTTAATGCTTTGTGTGTACAACTTCTGCGTTTAAAATCTTTATCCACCCAATACATTATAAAATGTTTGTCAACCCAATACGTTGTATTGGAAGCAGAGAATGCAGATTTGAAATTTAACATGAAATTTCATCTTGGCAGAGTAAAAGGGCAAGAAAGATGTCACTAAACAGGGAGTGACAGCAGCCCAGGAAGGTGACAGCTTGTAAGATATGTCTGGAAAACTGAGTTTATAGGGGAACTTTAACTACTTTAACTTTGGTTCTTTGAGCGATTTGTTGTGTTCTTCTTTCTCAGGCTGATGAGCCTGCGCCTGTGGGGAATTACAATCAGAGGAAAGAAGAAGAAGAAAAACTATTGCTAAAACTCTCTCAGCAGCTGCAGAAACTTGTTCTTGTCTTGGATCAGGATAACGTGACTACGAGTTATGCAGTGTAAGTAGCTTAAACAAACAAATACAATCTGCACTTCTATAGAATTGTATGGTTGGAAAGGACCCTGAAAAATTGTTAGCTCATCCCCTTTATTATCTTAACATACAGTTAAAAAAGAAGTGCTTACGAGCCAGCTCTTACGGGGCTTGTTTTCTTGATGCAGTCATGAACAGCTCGCTGCAGTTTTCTGAGGGCATTGGTTAATGGCTGAAATATAATGTGGCTGTTGAGAGGAGAGGATGCAATGTGGTCTGTGTGCTTAGGGAGGAAACACCATTGGGATTTTGGAATTTTTTCAGATCAGGACAGAGTAGAACACAGGAATGAAAATCCTGTATCTGGATAATATCCTTGCAGAGAAGCCCATATTGCAAGGATTTACAGCAATTTCAAGAAGTTTTGTTAAAATAATAATTAAAAATTGTTATTTATTTTGGGTAGGGGTGAGGAACATCAGAAAGATCCTCGAACAGAACATGAAAATGAAGAAGAGGATGAGAGTGAAGATGAAGAAGGTAGTGAGGAGGAAGACAGTGAAGAAGCCAGTGATGATGATGATGAGGATAAATTGTTGGATGATCCAAATGTTAAAGAATGTATTGCAGTTGGAAATTTTAATGCACAGCAGGAGGGGGATCTCACATTTACGGTAAATATGTCTCTCAAAGTTTTTTGACTGCAGATCATTCTGTATGAAGCAATAACTATAATTAAATCCTATGCTTCTGGGATTCAGGGAGAAATGGCTTTTCCCAGTGTACAGTTGGCTTGGTGGAGTTGGGCGTCCTTTTGCCACCTTCTGTAGTGGCAGGGTCTGTGATCTCTGTTGTGAGAAAAATTAAGGTTTTGTGGGTTTGGTTTTTTTTTTTTTAATTGTGCCTGGAGCCATTTTGAAATGGTTGTCTTTTGTCTCTGTCTCTCCTTCTAATGGTAAAGAAAGGTGAAATCCTACTTATACATGACAAGAAGGCGGATGGCTGGTGGGTAGCCGAAAACTCAAAAGGGGAGAGAGGCCTCGTTCCTAGAACCTATCTTGCGGTTAGTGTGCTGCAACCTTCTTCTATTCTAGTCTCACCTGTGTTATTTTATATCTATTAATGATAATATAGCTGAATAAAATTGATCACAGTGCTTACATGTGGACCCACTGCAGTGTTTTGCCAGTTATTTGGAAATAACACCGTGTTTGTATACACGTGTATGGAGATAGCTAGCAAAAGCAGTATTTTTATGCCTTGTGAAGATATGACATATAAGTGCAGAGACATTTCTTGATTATGAAAGTCATAATCTTTGTCACTAAAGGTCAACTCTGAAGACTCCAAGCTGCTATGGACTAATTTGGGCTTTTCATAATTTATGTGAAATGTGAGTCCATGTAAATGTTGGAGTATTTTGTAATTCAGCATGGAAGAACCTTTTAAAAAATGGATTTTAAAGCATTGTAACATTTTTTTTTTCATTTTTAGAGTTGCTTACACATTAGTTTATGTGCTTGTGCCCGTATATATCTGGCGTACGATTGCGGTGAACATTTAAATGTGGGTACACAGTTTGGATTGACCGATCAGGTGGAGCAGAGCTTTTCACAGTGTAACTAAAGAGCATGTTGAGTAGCTAGCTTTTTACATCATGATCCGGATGTATTTCTCTTCTTAAAGAATCCACTTTGCAAATGCATCCTCTTGCTTACTTGTAGGAATACTCCAATCCCTTCCTGTAGCTGCAGAACTGCAGTGACAGTGCCCTGGAGTGATACATCACAGACAGAAAATCTCCTCTTCTAAACTATTAACATGTGGTATGGTTGGAGAAAGCATTTTTAAGAACAGAACTGTGAAGAAATCACACACTTTCCCTTTTTGAGTCTGAATTACAGGTCCATAATGAAGACATTGACAGCCAAGAGCAAAGTGAAGAACACATAGAAGTGGTGGATGAAACAGCAGATGGAACTGAAATTAAAAAAAGGTAAATGGAGTGATGTGAAAGCAAATAAGTATAAAATTATTCTTCCTCCTCCTTAAATCTGGCAGTACATTTCTTACAGTGAGGATACCTCACAAGGGTATTTGGTTCTTTGCATTTTTCTTTTCAGCACAGTAGTCACCTGCTTTTTTTTCAGTTTGCAGACACACTGTTACGGGGAGTTTTGCCTTGGTTTGCCTTTTGTTTCTAAAAATTTTCCCCTCTCTAATGAAATCAAAGAATGGGTCATCTATCGAGTTATGTTCCAGCTCATGAGACAGTCTAGCAATTAGTCTTAGTGGCTGGAAATATGTCATTATTAGTATCTCAGATAGATATGGTTATTAAGCTGCTGCTATTTGAAAACAAACCAATATTTAGTTGTTTACATTTTTGACCACACGAGGATGACATATTATAAAAAACCATTATTTTTCTTCCAGAACAGATTCTCACTGGAATGCTGTAAGAAAAGCAATCACAGAGGTAGGTGCATCTCTTACATAGCAACTTCATCTACCATAATGTTAATTATTTTGTAGACAAGGTTTGCCTTTTACCAAA
>NW_009597625.1:19971-20407 GCF_000690535.1 Cariama cristata | reverse complement strand
AATTAACGTCTCTGGTTTTTTTTGTAGCAAGAAATGCTACAGAAATGTTCTCTAATGCTTCAGAAATAGGCTGCAGCCCAGCACATGTGTCTGAATGAAGATGCAAATAAGATGTCTTTTGTTGTTTTGGCACAGTAGGACTATACCAAATCAAGGGTGTGATTTTGTTCTGCTGCTGCTTTGAAGTGGAAGGGGGATTTAACAAAATGGGAGTCTGGCTGGGTTCATGCATGAAACAGAGTAAAAGTTCCTGAGGATAAGCCAAACTAGCTTCAGATGAGAAGTGACTGATGCCCCAGGTCTCTGATACTGGTTGTGTCAGAGTTCTAAATTAGGATAGAATTAGCTGTTAAATAGCAGGAATACTAATATCCTTTTTCTTTTTCTTTTTGTAATAGAATGACACAGTAGAGGTACTGGCAAACATAGGAGCAGT
>NW_009597625.1:0-19953 GCF_000690535.1 Cariama cristata | reverse complement strand
CCCTCTTTCCCAGCTTTTAGAGGAAGGTAAGGTTTTCCTATCATAATTGCAGTGCAGGATTCTCAAGTGTCTGTGGTGGGTTTCTCACCCTGGTTACTAGCCTATGGGACTAAAATCAGTATTGCTTAATTATAATTGGGTAATCTGTACAGGCTGTATTTAACCCATCAAATAATGTATAAAAGACTTTTTTCTTCTTCAATTAAGTTTTAGTTTATCTGTGTGAAATCCTGGCCACACAGAGGCAATGACAAATCTAATGATTTCAAAGATTTTCCTCTTAGGAAGATAATTCCTGTTGACATGGCAGAAAATGATGATTTTTATTTTTAAAATATTTTTCTTGGAGATCTTTTAGAGTCTCTTCACCAAATGTATTACACATCTCATGTTTTGTTAGTCTTTTTGTCTAAAACTCTTTGAAACCAATAGCTATTTTTGTTAATTAAATTACTGTGCTTCTGGAATGAAATACTGCAGAACATTTACAAATAGTGAAAGTACCCTTTTTAAAGGGGTGCTTGTAGAAGATACCTCCATAGTTTTGTTTGGACCAGTCAAATATTCAAATAGCCTTTAACCACATCTGAATTTTGGGTGTCATTCATTTTGTGGCAATAAAGATCACAAAAAAGTTTAAGAATTTTTAAAATTACTCTTGTTGTAGGCAATCAGTTTCGAGCAAGTTACTTTTTGCAGCCTGAACTTACTCCATCACAGTTGGCTTTCAAAGACTTGGTGTGGAACTCTGAAAAAAATACTGTGAGTATTACTGGTAAGAAAGCTATGATGCTTTTGGTTTGAGAGAAGCGAGAGGATCTCTGGATGTGAATTGCTAGCAGTATTTCATATCGGTGGGTAAATAGTGCTGTGAAACAGATGATAGATTTTGATGTCAATCCAGACTCCTTAGTAGATGTTATCACATCCTGCTCTCTAATAGGCAAAAAATTGGTACAAATTGTCACGTTGAATATCTTTTAAGAGTCATGTTTCATCTTAAGTTTGTGCTTCCCTGGCTGGGATGAAGCAGATCTGCATGGGTGACTAGTCTAAATTTTTAAACCACGAACTTCTGCTAGGCACTGTGAAATCACAAATGTAATTTGTCTTCTTTTGTTTTGGCTAATGATTATGTCTTAATTTGCACTATTTTTAGAATATTTCTTTCTTCTCAAACTTTGATAGGACCTTCTATGTGTCACAGTAAAATATTTGTAGTATTTTCCTTAGAAAAGAGCTAAAGGCTTATGAAGAAATCTTGCTGCTGCCATTAATACTACACAAGCTCTGTGGTTAGAAGAATCCAGTCTAGTGAACACTACACTTGATCATCTCAGTAAATAAATACAAACAGGTACCACGTGCAGGAGGAGCCTGTAGATTTAATCCTTCTTCTGTTGTCTGTGTTTCAGATCTACCCTAGACCAACTCGAGTATCCCTGATTGTAACTTTATGTAGCTGTAAAATGATTCCTCTCCCGGGAGTCAGCATACAGGCTCTCAGTAGACATGTTCGACTCTGCCTATTCGATGGCAATCGGGTAAGTTGTTTGGCTCTTGATGAGGTGTGACTCTTTCAGGATCTTTTGCGCTCTGGTTCCTCTGGTAGCTAGCTCCTCCAGTTGTCTCACTTGGAGAGAGACACAGGCACACACACACACAATCTGCCTCCCAAGCCGCTTAATTTACTCTCTGATTAATCTGGCTTGATGCTCGCCTGTGATCACACGCTGACATACATACATACCCTCACTCTCTCACTTGCCGTCACCGCAGACAGGTAGGCCCCCTGTGACCTGTGGTCTGGCCAGTTGCTGGCACCTAGATGTACACACACACATGCATTCAGAATAGAGAGCCCATTCACCCAGAAAAATAGCTCTAAATGGAGTTTAATGAGAAAACAGGACAGACTGCATTGGTCAGGTGCTGGGCATGGCCAGACATGCATACTTATCCCTCTGTTTTCCCACCTTTGTTAACTCCACAAAGCACCTTGTTCCCTCCCTTTTTCTGCCTTTGGTTTCTCCCCTGAACCTCTGGTAGCACATCACGTGCCGTCCCAAAATGCCCTTCCCCTGCACGCCTGTGTCTCATACCCCTATATAACCGCTTTCAGTGATCCGGCGAGCCGCTCCTGTTGACTCATCGTGATGGGAGTCACACCCGGCCCCTGGGGCTGAGGGCTGTCCTGGGCAGCCCCGGGGAGGGACTGGGGCAGGAGCTCCATTTCTCCGAGTCCATAATTTCGGTTCCACCAGCTGCCATTGTGCCTTTTTGCTCCTTTATGTTTGTGGAGATGAGTGTTTTCTGGGCTGATCTCTCTCCTGTGATGGGCCTGGTAATAGCTGGGTCAGGGTCACATTCAGATTCCCCCACCTGCCCTTGATCCTCTCTGTTCCGTTGTGTATATGCGTAGAGCAGCTTTTTATAACAGAAGCTAACACTGATGATTAGCGGTTTTCTTTCAGCTGCACTGAATGCTCTTGGGGGCACAGGGACGATCACTGGTGTATATGAAGCAAGAATGGTTGGAAAGTGCTCTGTGCCTTCAGAGGAAACTTCCTCTGTAGTCCTTTAAACTGAAACCATCTGATAAAGTTGAAGCGTAATTTTATCTTTGTTCTGTGCCGTGTTGGATCAATCTGGGATAATACTGCATTTTCTTAAAGCTGTGTAGCTTTTTGGAAAAACTTGTCTTAGGTTTTTTCACCACTATCATGCTTTAGGTGCTGAGTAACATCCACACAGTGAGAGCTACGTGGCAACCTAAAAATCCTCAAACATGGACCTTTTCTCCAAGGGTAGGTATCTCACTCAGGGAGTGACATAGCCAGTAACTATCTATTTACAGCATCTCATTTAGTGACGTCTATTACTTCTGGTATTCATGTTGAAATGAAACATACTGCAACCAAAATGGACATGCAGAAGAGAAAAGACTTATTGAAGTGCATGAATTCAAACTTAACCAAGTGTTTTAGCAAAAATACTTTGGAGAAAAGAATTGGGAGGAAGGAAAAGTAGCAGGAGGGACTAATGACCTAGCTGGTGGCACTGGTTAACTTTGAATTACTCAGGCGCATGCTATATGGTGTTCACTTTGCATGTGAGCTTTGGCTTTGATTTCATTAAAAAAAAGAGCACATGCTTTGTCCCATGTTTCAGGTGCCATGCAGGGCCACACTCAGTACACAACACAGCAGCACTGTTACGTTTTACTCCAGTTGTTGCTGCATTCTTGGAGGAAATTAAGTGGTTTTTGACATCTAAAGTTCTTTAATAGCTTGTCATCACACATAAAAAAGTGCCTTGGTAGCATAGCTGTGTTTCATGGCAAGATAAAGAATAAAGGGAGCAAGTTTTCAACTGAAATTGATTCTCATAATTTTCTTCTATATGCAATGGGTCTGAGATCTTATGTGAACGAGTGATGTGTTTAGTCTTTAAAAATCAGTGTGTTTTTTTAATACGTACACTCACTTCTCTTTTTTCTTCCCCCCCCTCCTCTCTCTGTATTAGGTAATGGGCATTTTACCCAGCTTGCTTGATGGTGACTGTTTTGTCAGGTCCAACTCTCTCTCTTCAGACATTGGTATATTATTTGAACTTGGCATCACTTATATTCGCAATGTAAGTGTGTAGAGTTGCAGTATACATCGTTCCAAGCACAGGTTTATAAAATGAACCAGTTGTCCCATATTTGATGGTAAGCTGCAGTATCCCAGCAGCAAACTGTAAGATCCAAATGGAAATTTCGTGGAACTTTTCCTAGCTTACTATGAGATTGTCTTCCTTTTGGCTTCTGGGAGGGAGCAGAGAGATGTTGCGTTTTGGAACTTTTAGTTCTAGTCACTGTTTAGAGAATAAAAGACTTTCTGACTAGTGGACATGAATGTATCTTTACTGACACTGAAACAAGCTCTGTTAGTCTGCCAAATATCTCTCGTAATGTGATTGCAAATTCTCTCTTCGCTCCTGTGTTGTTTTTCTATCTTTATGATTTGTTTCAGACTACTGTGCTATATAGTTTGGAAATTAAAATGTTAACTGTTTAAATAGTATGGACAGTGGTTTCTAGCTGCAATTGATACAGGTATATCCTATCCACCTAGGATGTGCTTCTGAAAAGTACAACGGGTAGTAACACAATAGATAGTAAAGCCCATAAGAACTACTGTTGCAGAAAGCAGATGCATGCAGAAGCATAAGAAACACTAATATTTGGAGGATACAGTGGCTTTTTGGAACAGGTCACTGTTCTGAAAGATCTCAGCCATTTTGTCAACAAGACTGACTCAAGTCTTGCTGCCCCTTTCTGAACACTTGCATTTTCATTATGGTTGCAATCTTCCTCAGGTAAATCTTGGCAATCAAGTCAATCATGGGTGAAAGATGAAAAGCGGAGTAACCACAATGGTTAGCAAGCAGGGTATTAAATAGTGGGCAACAGAATTCCGAAAAGATCGATAAAGTTGCAAAGACGACTATTGCTGTATTTTCTTTCACTAACACCTGGATGAGCTTAGGGTGCAAGCGTGCAGTGGCTGTGGAGATGTGGAGGAGAGACATGCCGATAGTGTGGTGGGGAGGCAGACCTGTTGTGCAGGGAGATGAGTAGAGCGTACGTCTGTAGGGAACTGGGCTATGTAAGTCCTGGTGATGAAGAGCATGTTGGTAAATGATGGTTCAGAGAGACCTAATGGGGTGTAACAGCCCTCTTCATGCTCATTTGAGGAGTCAAGATTATGCAAAAGTGTCTGCTTCTGTTTATGAAGTAAGTTAAAATGAAAGCTGAAGTGTTTACAAGTTCCTACCTGTTACCAGTGCCTTTGGGGTTTGGAAACAGATGGGCTGGCACACAGGATCCACTCCCTTTCCCAGGCACTGTCTCTGGTACTATGAATAAAGCCTTCCGATGCACCGGGTCACTGGCTTGGAAACTGTTGACTCTGGAATCAGATGGGTAAATCCTCTGGGTGAAGTTTTTTCCCTCCTTCTTTCTGTCCTGCATTCTTTAGAGCATCAGTGCAGGTTTGGGGGTTTTTACCTTTTGTATCTGTGCATTTCTTCTTTTTCAGGAGCTTGCTGTAGTTAGGTTTCCCTTAAATGTGTATTTCTTGGCTTTATAAATCCTCATCTCTTAAATATCTTCATGGAGGATCAACTTCAGCATAACTGTGTGTCCTGTTTGGTAAACATCTTCAAACAGCTGTGAACGTGACATAGTCAGTTTGCTTACCACAAATCTGGGCCTTTTCCCGTTTTTACCATTTTTATGTGATTATTGTAAATAATTGTTTGTGGTTCAGTTACTCGTTCTGCTTTAGCTGCTCAAATTATTTATGTTTCTCTTTTTTTCTAGTCAACAGGTGAAAGAGGAGAGCTAAGCTGTGGCTGGGCGTTTCTGAAGCTTTTTACTTCTAATGGAATGCCTGTTCCTTCCAAGCAAGTTTATTATGTTTTCCTCGTCTCTCTCTCTCTCTCTCCCCCCCCGCCCCCCCAAATGTATGTATATCCATATATTTTAGGCTAGGGGTAAAGTTTGTATTTCGTACTTACACACTGATAGGGGCAGGTGTAATCCAGACTAATGCTGGTCCTGCTTCTGCAGCCAGCGTATGTTCTACTAAGTTTGTATGGGAAAAGCGTGCCCTGGACCCAACATTCAGGTTTGCGATGTTGCAAGTTAGTATGTGTTTAAAAATATTCTTCAGTGGAATTTTAAAACTATGGAAATGTCCGAGTTAATTGGGAGTTATTCAGAGTTCTGTTTATATAAAATAGAATCATTACCTAAATCGAAGGTGACAATGTTCTTTTTGATTCTGGCCTCTTCTTTATGTACACTTTGCTGCACGTCCCTTTGCGATTTAAAAATTAGGAGATTGGTTTCTAAGTCTTTGAAGCAGGTAAGAGTTGTTTTGAATGAATCTCTTACCATTCATTTGGAGACTGTGAACGAGCTTACATTTTGCAGCTGATTTATGATTAGTTGATGGGTCCAACAGTCCTAAAAGAAAATAAAATATACATATTTCTATTTTATTTAATATAGGAAAGCTTTCTGTTAATTTACAGAAATGATTCACTGTAGATCAGACTCGCAATACTGGGTTTTCACCAAATATCTATATAGATATATATGTGCATTCTGAATATATTTGGATCACAGGGCAAAAAAAAATACCCACGGGAGACCTCTACTGTTCTGTACAGTCTCTAAATCTCTCCTAAATCTGATCTCTAATATTGTTTTTCTATTTCATTAAGTTAAATGTGGTATGCACAGAGTGAAATTGCATGCTTGCTTCAACAGTGACTTACTGTTGACAGAATTGGGATTACATTACTCTTCAACATTTTAAATCTTCTGTATCTAAAATTTGCTACATAAGCGATGACTTGTCAAAAACATTTTAGTGAAACAATTGCTAAATTTCATAGAAGAAAAATATTTGGGTTGTGTGGAAAAGAATCAACGTTGCTAATTTGTTTTAAAATAATTAACTAGCTTCCTAATATAATACAAGTTTCAAATTTATCATTTGAGGTTTAGTTGCTTAATCAGGTGTAGTTGTTTCATATAAAATACTAGTCATAACATCAAACACCATGTCAGTTTTTTATTTGAGATAGCAGGTTTCTTTGCTTCTCAGAAAGCAATTGTGCTGTTCTCGCATATCCTTACGTCTTTTTATTTTAACTATGCTGCTCTTTTTTCGCAGGATGTATGAGCTGCTATTAAATGGTGGTACTCCCTATGAGAGAGGCGTTGAGGTTGACCCATCAATATCAAGAAGAGGTGTGTTTCTCCTAAACATTATATAAATGGAACGATACCACAAATGCTGTACCTATTTTACAATATGCTGTCATTATCTCCCGTTAGCATGCAGTCATCACAGCCCGGTTTTGTTTTGTGTGTTCTCATTTTGCCTAGGGCAGTTGATTGTTAGAGCTGGTGGGATTCAGACCTATCTGCCCGTGCTGATGTTTCTGTAATTTCCAGTGTTTGCAGGTTGAAGGGTTAGTTCTGAGAAATGTATTCAATCATTTCTTTAACTGCACTTAATAGTTCTTGGCTATGGGGTGATGGATGGTACAGGCTCAGCAATTACACTGGTCTAAAGAGTTTCCAAGCCCCATGTCATCAGTCCCACATCACTTACGCACAAGTTCCACATGTGCATAAATATGCTACAGAACATTTGTACTGGTTCTTCCCTGTGGGGCTGAACAGAGTTTCACTAAGAGTTGGTTCAGACAATAGACCACGGCTTTCCTCTGGAAGCTGTGACAATATTCATTTGCCAGTGACACATGCTGCAAGCTACAGAAGGCCTTTGCCTTTTGGGTGGGGACACTTACCTCCACATTCCTCCATACGTATTATGAATCCACCGTACTTGAGAGAGGTAATAGCTTATGTTAGACCAAATGTTGATACAGCTGATATTTTCAGACATTCAATTCCTCCTGGTTTTTAGACCATCCTTAAACCATTACAGTTTTAGGAAAACATCTCTTGCCAAATTTAAATGCCCATTCTTGTAATATAATTCTTAATGTTCTTTCAAAATGACTGGTTTCATATCCGGTATTTATTTCTTAAGCAGGCAGTGGTGTTTTTCATCAGTTTATAACACTCAAGAAACAGCCTGTGCTTCTAGTGAAACTGAGGTCATTAAGTGCACAGTCAAAAGACATCCTGAAGTAAGTATTCACATCTGCTGCTATAAAATGGAAAAGTATTTCAGATAGCCCAGAATGGTTCTAGAGATCTACAGTGTTCCCTTGCCCTGGAACACTGACTATGGAAAAATCTGAGGGTCGTGTCACCTGCATATTGTACTTGATCTCTGTTTGATGCTTAGGGCTATTTTGTTGAAAACAAGCAAAAAGTCTTTTAAGTTTAGATAAGATTGAAAACTGCAAAGGTAGGAGTCTGGCTTTTGTAGCTGGATCAATGTATGCCTTCATAAGTTGTGACAGATTCATGGAGATGCCAATACGAGCTAATAATCTCTGTGAAGCTGTCATTACCCTGAAGTTTTGCTGAACAGTACTTCACAGGAGCAGTTTTCAATAAAAATCTCAACTGCATGTTCTTTATTTTCCCAATAGTTTACTACCAGAAACATTAATTGGCAGTATGTGCTCCATCCATCTCTTGGTATTTTATCGACAAATACTTGGTGATGCGCTCCTGAGAGACAGAATAAGCATGCAAAGCACAGGTAAGAATTGTTGTTGTGGAAAAGAACTCGGTAACGGAGAGTGTGTGGGAGAGTTTTAGAATTGCAGAAGAATTACATTCCCCAGAGTCTCTGTTTTGTGAGGGAAAGCAGGGGTCTGCAGGAACAACTCTCACTGATGCAGGGTACTCATAGAATTTTGTTCCCTGGTAGTGCTGTCATTGATTGACCATCTCACAAGGTGAGGAAGTCGTCCTCCCTGTGTAGAGGACTTCAGTGTTTTAACTTTCAGTCTGCAGGTGTTGTGGGGATAAATAGAAAGCTGTTGTCCCTGTTGATAAAAGAGAACAGTCTCTTGCTGTGAATACCACCACTCAGTGTGTTGGCATTTCAAATTAGCAGTATTTCAGCTCTCATCTCATGTGTTGCCCTGTTTGACATCAGTTCGCATGGCAGAATGCAAAACCCACAAGAATAGTTTTGTTTTCTATGAAGTATGAATGAAATTCTCATTTAAAAAAAAGCCTATGTGGCTATGTAAAGGGTTATTTATAAATAAACAAATAAAAGTAAATAAAAAGCAAATAAAGGTAAAGCATTATTTGGAAGATAAATGTTTCCTTTTCATCACCCATGCAATGAGAGATTAGACATGCACACAGGTTTACTCATTCATTTCTAGTGTTTGTGTGTTCTTCGAGTTTTAGAAGAGATTAGGCAGGTGGTTTTTGTCATTGAGGCTAAGTCATCCTCTTTATTTTTTTGTTAATTATTATTTACTTATTGTCTAATGCAGCAGGGAGAGACAGAAGTGGAAGAGTTCTGGTTTTAGAACTCAGTATCTTGCTAGGATTTTGCAACTCCGTATCTTATCCTTTCCACATCTTTCCTTCAACAGAACTGTAACAGTTTACGGGCTTTTCTATTTTAAAATCAATTTGAAATACAGAAAAATTACATTTCTTTACTGTACTACAGGTGAATTTGTACTGGTACTGCAAAGTGATTTTCTTGAGTTTTCTCCCGTCTCTTCTCCAGGCTGAATTATGTATCGTCTGTTCCTATGGCAAATAAATTTGCTTGTGCACTTACTAATATTTTTAACTTAAAATCTTTAACCATACTTAGGCATCTGAATTACAGGTTCATCTTCCAAAGGTGCTCAGAACTTAACTCCCTTCCTGATTTTCTTAAACTTTAATATACATTCTGCGTATATCAATTTCAGTATCTGAAAGTCAGACCCTTTCATAAATTAATGTTTTATTTAATAAATTTGTCACAGAGAAACTAAAATGCTTTGGTTTTAAAGGCCAGTTGAGAACTGTCCTACTTACTTGATCTGATCTTTATAATGTAGGACAATAGAACAGGCTGATGACCTCTCCTGGAGTTAAATTGCATCCATTTGGACTCCAGCTTCATTTGAAATGATTTAAAGGCTTTACCCAAGCATTTCGGAAGTTGTTCTGGCAGGCATTTTCTACTTTTTTCTGGTGTAACAAAAGAAGATTTCTCTTATTTCAAAATCAACCCTCACTTTAGAAATAAGCAAATTAAAGTACCTGTTATATTTCACAAAAGTAAGCAGTTCTGGCTTGCTTCCCTGAAATGTTTGCTATTAGTAAATGGTTAGTGTTTACTAAACTTTCCATCAACTTCAAAACATGAAGAAACAACAGTGTACCTTAAATATTTAAAATCACAAAGGAAGGAAAACACTTCAACCAAAATTCTGTTATATGTCACTTGTAGCACTCTTGTAATCTTATCCAGAGTCTCATTAACTAAAATAATGACAGGCCCACTGCACCACTCGGGCTCAAGATTTGCTGTGCTTTGTAACGGAGAGCTTTGATTCCTGCCAGTCATGGGGAGGCAGCTCTGTCCTGCCTGATTTTGATAACATTGGCGTGTCCAGCTCAAACAGGAGACCCAGTGATTACGCAGTAGCTAACGTGAAAGGCACACAGGAGACCTACGCAGTTTGATGATGTGCCCCGTTTGGTAAATTTACTACGCCACTTGTTACCTGTTTTTTTTAAACTTTCACACAACACATGCCAGATGAAGGGACAATGAAAGTGTGTTTATTCATAACATCCAAATCAAGCTGCACAATTTTAGATGTTTATAAAAAAGACAGGTGCAGAAATAAGGAAAAACATCTCAATCTACCCTTAGGCTAAATCAGTAAGGTCTCTTGCTTGCTGACTTCTCCTAATAAACCAGCAGTGTTTTTTTTATGTGTCTCCTCTCTCAGGTTAACTGGTTCTCAGCAGTTGAGAGTTTGCTACAGTCAGAGCATGGAGTTGTTAGAGAGCTCTTCTACCTTCCCTGCTGCTCTGGAGTACTATTACAGCTAATTTTCCCTTTGAAATAATCTGAGGGGGGGGGATGTGCTGAATACCTTGATGTGTTGATACCTTGAAAACCATCCTGTTTCTTCCTTAGCCTTCAACGTGTGTGTTTTCTGTTTCAGATTTAATCTGTAATCCTATTTTAGCAACTTTTCCTCAACTCATGGATCAACCAGACCTCCTGGATGCACTTCGGGTATGTTACCTACGTAGCGTTCAATTACATCTGATGTGTCAGGATTTCCAGAGAGTTTGCAAACTTTGAGCTTTCTTTTATCCTGTGAAAACATAGATAGAAAAGCCAAACAACAGAAAAGGATTATAATTGTTTCCAGTACGTGCAGATCTCTCATGTCTTAGCGCCTTCAAAACTGCAAGAGAACTCTTGAGTACATCAGAAGGGATGCAAAGACACGAACGGGCTAGTTTGAGCACAGCTGGCTGTGTAGGCACAGCAAGAGAGCGCTCAGGTGGATTAGCTGGCTGGCTGGCTGGCTGGCTGCTAGGACAGCCCTGCTTTCATGACAGGCAGGAGCTGAATTAGCTTCTGGGACAGCGCTCACCATATTTACACTGCGGTCCCTCGCAGGTGTCCTACCACCAGGCAAGAACAGCAGAGCTGTTTCTGCCCAAAGGACACTACTGGTAGAAGCTGTCAGTCTTTGGGGCTGAGCTGTATTTCTCCATGCTTGTAGGGTGGAAAAAAAGATCAACCTCAGTTGTGACTGATTTTTCTGAAAATTGGATCCTCTTGATTTCATTTATATGGCTCTGATAGTTTCAAATCTCCAAATTCTCTCATCTGTAAAATTTGGTAGAATGGCTGTTTGCTTAAATCAACTAAACTGGCACAAAGGAGGAATGGGGAGTGTGAGGAAAGCAGGACTGCAACAGGAGCTTAAACGACTGTGGGATTCCAGTGAGAGAGATTTTTTGCAGCTAAAAATGGATTTGCTTTAGATCTCCACAATCTCAGTCTAATTTTACCTTTTATTTGATTTTAGAGCGCTTGGGCAGATAGAGAAAGAACGCTGAAGAGATCTGAGAAGGTAACAGATGACAGGTTTTTCTTTGACATGCATTCAATCTAATTCAGACTACAAGCTTTTTGTCAGTGTTATTGCTAGGTAAATTTTCCTCTCACCATACATTTGTTTAGAAAATGCAGATATGCTAAATGCAGTTCTTAACATTTCTTACCCATATTTATAACAGTAAACTAGGAGAAGAAGGGAAATGAAATTAACTTGCAACTTTTTGTCTCTGTGTTTGTATATGGTTGTTCATGGGGAAGCTATTAACAGGTTCATAGCCAAAGCGTGCCTCCCTTTCATGGTGTGCTTCCAATACTTGACCGGAAAAAGCTTTCCACTGGTACAAAAGGGGCTGTGTATGTCCACAAAAATAATCCTTCCTTCTCCCACCTCTGAGCTCCAGTCCTCCCACAGTCTACCTGGAAAAAGGCACCCAAATTCTGCAAATCTCCCTACCTCAGACAGTTGTAATCTCCCATTTTGGCCTGTAGACAGCTGGAGAAGAACTCAATTGGCCATGTCACCAGGCTTACCCGTACCTTGTCCTACCTCCTATCCTCTGGACAAAGAGAAGCTGTAGATAACTTCTTGGGAGCAGCAGCAGGATGTTTCATTCATTGTGAATGCTACTGAATAGATACACCAGGAGAGCTCCCCGTTTACGCAAACAAAACAAAATGCTGTTGAGTCAGAATTGCTTTTTCAAGGCCATTCATCCAAAATGAAAGCTGATCTGCTCAAAGAATTAGTAACTCCTCAGTATCCCAGAACCATCCAGTTTTACCTGATTTATCTTGTGCCACTCCCACGGCAGGATTGCTGCCTGGTGAATTCTTAGCTCCTTCTTGCATAGTTCTATGATGCTGAGCTGCTAAATCTCCTGCTGAGACATGAACTGTTCAATGCCAGTCATAGTGCTCACGTTTCTGGAAGAGTCTCAGTGGTCAATGAGTTTTCCAGGAGGCTGTGCTTTATGTGTGTCCTTCTTGCATGAAGGGGTTTTTCTAGTGTGCGTGTGGAAAATGAGGCACACGAATCTTGTCTAGTTAAAGTGGTCGATGTCTGTCAGTGTTTGATAATTGACCAGGCTGATTCTTCATCTCTGGGTTTTTGCAAACTGGTCTTTACAGGGGAGGGCATAATCTTTTCCACATACAGAATGGCCTGTCAAAACTGTGAAATAACAGGACTTACGGTGTGGCCTTGCCTTCTGCTAAGAGCCGTGTGCTGTGCAGAGCGTGGGATTGTTGCAGCTCTCCACCTAGGGCAGTAGAGAAACGAGTGGAGTTTGGGCTTCCAAGGTGGGGAGGATGTGGCACTTCCCTGGCGGCCACGGCAAACGGTCTCAGACTGTACCTGCAGAGGCTGTGGGGAACAGTTGTCACATGCTGATCTTTTTAGGAAGAAATATAAATACCCCATGAGCACAGGGCTCTCAGTGACCTTTGTACAGACTGCCATTTTGTGCTAACACTGGCAGGGTTTTGCTGCGTATTGCTGCTCTTTGGCGTCTGGAAAAGTAAGTGGGTTGGAGAGTAGATGTGTCAATCTACAGTTTATATAGCGTAGTTCTCGGTGGTGAGTTTGAGGCTCATCTGAGGTAACTGATGTTTGTTTAGGAAGGTCGGATCTCTTCCCGTTGTTATCCTGGGAACTGGGGGTTAGTTGAATGTTTCCTTGTTTGTTTTGTTGTTTTGGTTTTTTTCCCCCGTATACAATACTTCTTGGAGAAGTGCTTAGCAACACCACGTATTTGCACTGAAGTATTTTCAAATACTCTTCTCTGCAGCGAGATCAAGAATTTCTGAAGTCTCTGTTTGTCCTGGTGTACCACGACTCTGTCTTCCCTCTCCTCCAGTCCACTTTCCTCCCTGACTACAAGTGGGCTGAGGAAGAGTCTGAAGCATCTCGCTGGAAGGTGATTGCTGACTTTTTGAAAAAGAGCCAAGAGAATGATGGTGCACTTCAGTATCTGCTGTCATCAGAAAACACTCACAAAGCCTTTGATATCTCGGAGCTGGCTTACGATTTCTTAGGAGAAGTGGGGAAAAACAATCCTGGAGTATGAATGGATTACAGAAGAACAATTCAGGGTATATAAGAATGGGGTACCAATATAAATAAATTCTTACCAAAGAGAAACTGTGTACTATCTGAATTGTAATGAATATTTTAACATTTAACATTTTGAGAGAGACTAAAGTTATTTTATCAGTTTAACTAATGGAAATTGTATTTTAAATTTTTGAGTCTGCAATGTCAGACAAGGCTATGGTTGTCTGTTACTACATGCACCTGTTGTAGCCCCATCGAGTGTCGTATTTTGCCTAAGCTGAGCAAATACTGAGGTGGCACTTTTTTCCTCTCATGCAGCTTCCAATTAATTTCCAGTTTTGTTTTAATCAGGGTGAACAAAAGACTCTTTGTCACACTACCCCAGTAGAATGGTAACTGGTAAGGCAAGAAAAATGGCAATGATCCTTAAGAATGCTGCTGAGCAAGGTCAGCCAGGTTAAGGAAAAAAATCATCTCGTGGCCAGCAGGTTGCTCTGTATTTGTTTTACTGTTTTTTCTTTCCCACTCAGGAAAACATTGGGTTATTCATAGGAATGTGCTTGACCCACCTAATACAAATAAAAGCTGGTGAGCATTCAGGGCACACCGCATTTCCCCTGTGCACGGCTATGCCATATGGTAGCTCCCTCCCTGCTGACTTTGCAGGCCAGGCTAACGAGCTGTGGGGTATTCCTCAGGTGGACCGGGATGTTAAAAGCTTCCTTTCCCTGAGCAGTTTGTAACCACAGGCTGCATGTGCTGCCCACTCCCGGCGGGAAGTTATTAATCCGATTTCTCTGTTGTGCTGGAGTGTCCGGATGCTTTCTGCATGGTGCTGGGTACGTTGCCACCATGTCCGATGAGGCAGGCAGGCCCCAAGTCACACGTGGGTTTAAGTCCAAGCCACAAGTTCCCCCCAGGCCAGGAGGGGCTTGGACAGTAAGAAACATCACAGATTTGATCTTTGCTCCGTATTGCGCAAGAGCTTGGCACAGAAGCCAAGTCCCTAGGGCACCGCTTGGCTCTCCTAACATACAGAGGGATAGGGTATCACCCTCCTCCCGCTCTAGCATATTGCCTGAGTTGGTGGACTCATTCTGTCCTCTCCAGGGCACGAGGCAGAGATGCCACCTTCAGCTTTTTATCCCACCAGTTACAGTGAGTTATGGGGTGAGGCAGAGCCCTCTGGAAGAAACAGCAGGTGCTTGTCAAATCCAAAGCGCATCTGGCAGGAGGTAGAAATCCAAGCTGTCCCGGTAGTTGTCCTTCAGACCTTTCTAAGCCCTTACAAGCAGGCATGCAAACTCTCCCGTCTTTTACCAGTGTGTTGAGTTGTCTGTAAAAAATGTTTGGCTGCAAGTTTTTGAAGGCTGGACATGCCCCGTGGGTGTAGGGGGAGTCTGACGTGAACAGGGAGCAGAAACCTGAACAGAAAGGGGAGGAGGCAAAAACAGTAGAAGCAAAAATGTATCAGGCTTGAAAGTGTGCCAAGGACAAAAACTGATTGCAGGAAACATTTCTGTCCCCATGTGTAGGATTTTTTTTTTTTTTTTCTTTCCCCTCTCGTTAAAAGACCTTGCACTGATCATGTGCTGGTGGTGGAGCCAGGGTCCCGCTGCTCTCACATCCTAGTGTCGGTGGCAGGGCGTGTGAAGCCGTCTGCAATAACCAGAGGGCTGCTGAGGGCTCCTTCAGCTGGAGGAAGCGGCATAGTGCCAGCCTGGGCTGGTTTCTGTGATTAAGTCTCTGCGGGTGTGTCAGTTAAAACCCCGCACGGGAGCGGCGCAGCACAGGCAAATGCGAGCAGAGCCCAGCCGGAGCAGTTGTGGCGTCAGCTGAGAAGAGATGGCCTCGGCAGGTCCCCATGCGGCCTCCACGCAGCCCCCCTTGCCCTCCGGACCGGCCGTCTTCAAAACCGTCCCCTACGCGTTCATCCTACCGGAGATAGTGAGTATGCTGAGCTTTCCTGCGTTACAGGACCCCACTAATGGCTCTAGTAAATAATGGGGCCAAAAATCTGTGAATAGCCCCCAAAACGATCCTGAAGACAGCTTTAATGGGAAATAACATCTTTTCTTTTAGCTTATATTGAACACACAAAGGTAGTTTTCGTGACGTGGGTTTTTTGGAACAACTTGAGGACAAGAAACACTCCAGCTCCATGCCAGAGCCCATGCGAGGGTCACCGGCTGCCGTGTAAATAATGGGGCCAAAAATCTGTGAATAGCCCCCAAAACGATCCTGAAGACAGCTTTAATGGGAAATAACATCTTTTCTTTTAGCTTATATTGAACACACAAAGGTAGTTTTCGTGACGTGGGTTTTTTGGAACAACTTGAGGACAAGAAACACTCCAGCTCCATGCCAGAGCCCATGCGAGGGTCACCGGCTGCCGTGGGCTGAAGAGCTGCCGGTGCCTCCAGGGCAGCAGCAGCTCTAGTTATCGCATAGAAATTGCTTGAAAAATCAAGGGAATTTCATTCTCTGTATTAAGTCTTTCCAAGGGCTTGAAGGCAATTGGGTGTCATCATAACGTATAACATTCCAGCCTTCTTTCAATTGCTTATGGGTCCAGAGGGCATCCAGTGGGACTGGCCGAGATAACCGCTGGTGTACTTTGACACATTACACAGCGCTGGTGACCCACATCACCCGTGTTCCATGGGCGCGATCGCTGTGGCTGGGCTTTGCCATGAGCTGCCCGTGCCAGCGGGCTCAGCTCCCTGCTGCAAATCTGGGGGAGTTTCATCCACTGCAGCTGGAACGGCACAGGGTGGCGTGGAGCTTATCCTGATAACCCTGCGTGCTATTTGTGCACAGTAAATATTTCAGGTGGATCCAGAGTGTGTGACTTGCTCTGGGCTGGTGCATGGAGTCAGGAGGAGACTTCCTTCTGCTGTGATTTCAAGCTCAGGAGATTGATGAGTGGGCAGGGCTGGGCTGATGCAGGCTGTTGACCTTTTCCGGATAAAAACACATTTTCTGGCTTCTTCACCAAAGCCCTCAGGGTGAGATGTTTCCATGCATCAAAAACAGCAGCAAACCTTTCCCTTTTGCAAGAAACATTTCGAAGTACTTCCCAAGAGCGCTCAAGGAAACTTGTGCCAGCTTGCGGTGCTGCTGTCGTGCCGGGATGCTCCGGGAGGCTGGTCCACGCTGCCCAAAGATGCAGGGCTTCCAGCGGCTGCTGGGGCTGGCCTGGGAGGGAGGCAAGAAGGGGCTTTCCCTATCCCGTGCTCATCGGAAGTGCCTGTGTTTGTCCCTGGTAGTTCTGCGGGACCTGGGTGTGGATCCTCGTCGCTGCTACCTCCGTCTCCTCCCCGCTGCTGCAGGGATGGGTGATGTACGTGTCCCTCAGCTCCTGCCTCATCTCCCTGGTGCTGCTCTTAAGCTACCTCTTCGGCTTTCACAGAAACAGCGACAACTGGAAAGTCCTGGTAAGGAGGGGCTGCAACACCAGCAGATGTTGGCAGCAGCAATGTGGGCCCAAGACCACTGTGGCTGGCGATAAGTTAGCTGGCCAGCTGCCAGCCCTTCTGCAAACAATCGGCCCTTTCCTCTTTCTGCCTTGACTGGAAATCTCGGGGGGAGCTGTGCTACGCCATTGCCACTGCGTGGGTGTGTGGGAGAGTTCGGCATGGCAGAAGGGTTTGGTCCCAGCCCCTATCCTAGTGTCCTGTTTGAGCACTCGCACATGCAGAGGATAGACCTCATCCTCAGGGTGAATCAGAGAAGGATGGTCGTAGGCAGGCTTTGATCCTCACCGCTCCCCTGTTTTGCAGGACAGTTTGTACCACGGCACCACAGCCATTCTGTACATGAGCGCTGCTGTCCTGCAAGCCAACGCAACCATCAACTCTGAGTTTGGCCCCAACTCACCGCTTTACTACCAGCTCAACAGCGCCGCATCGGTGAGTTGGCCCAGAAAAGCCCAGGTGGGCTGGAACACTCACAATTCCCCTTGGGGAGATGCAAGAGCAAATACTAAAGCCACAGCAGAGCCATCCCAAGCCCAGCAGCATCACACTGGCTCCTCATCTCTGTTGCATTGTGCAGCCAGCGTGGGCTTCTCAGGGTCCAGGAGCCCATGGGCAGCCTTGTGTGGGTGTCTCCTGGGAAATGCCGGAGGGCTTTGCCTGTTCTTTGAGGCTGGAGAGAGTTCTAGACTGGGAGGTTTCCCCAGGTAGAGAGAACCAAGAGGTGATGGGGTTAGACTCTCCCAACTCACCCCATCTTTTGCTCTTCTTCCTCTCATGCAGTTCTTCGCCTTCGTGACCACCTTCCTGTACATCCTCCACGCCTTCAGCATCTACTACCATTAAGCCCAGCAGTGTTGGCTTTGCCTCTGCAGGACTGAGGGCTTTCTCAGTGCGAGGGATGCAGCTGTCTTCCATGAAGGTGTCCCTGCCCTGGCCCTGTCACCCACCCTGTGGGGACAGCCGTTACTTTTTCACTTCACTGAAGGAGGGATTTTCGTACAGTGGTGTCATGTCGGTGTGCTTGTGGGGACATTTGGTGCCTTGCCCATGGGCTACGCAAGGGGAGGGACTGGGTGCAGGCTCTGAGCCAGCCTTCCACTCTGACGTTCCGCCAAATATAGATGACCAAGGAAAGAAAAAGAAAATCACTGTTTCTTCAGCAAACAATTTCCTTTCTTATATTATTTTCCTGTCTCTGGTTCAGCAAGATCACTCATCAACACATAAATTCGTAACAATAATACAATATTGTGTTCCTTGACTTCCAGATAATTTCATTTGGTATATGCAGTACTTAGAATAAAGCATTTACTAACAGTGTCTGACCAAATAGACTTTGACCACTATATAAGCTATGTTCATTGAACAAGCTGATTTTACTCTGTAAGTTAAGAATTTCCTTTCAAAAAACAGAAAATGTTCAGACTTAGAAAGCTACAACAGACTTTTCAAACAAGTAAATCATAGAACTTCTAACAAACTTCTAGATAAAGTATAAAACTACAGCATGAAAAGACTTATTACTACAGTTATTTACAGTAGTTCTTCTCCAGTGTCTGCTAATTGCCGTTACAAAATCTGAAGCCACAGAGCTCAGTCACTGGCAACACCATCACCTAGCACCGGTGTTACAGGTGTCCCTCCTCTCTGCATTGTCAGTGGTGCAGTGACTGGTAGAAGGAGGTCCCTCCTCTCTCTGCCCCAGATAATCCTCCGCTTCTGGGATAGCGTTGACTCGCAGTACATCTAAGTAGAGAAGGTAGTCCTGGAGACAAGCTGGCAATGGCAATTCCCGGATAAATCGGTCTGATCGCAGGCGTTCACTCGTTAAAATGGAGCGGATTTCAAGACGACAAAGATGAGACAGGGACGGAATGAAGGCTGTAAAATTAAAAAAACAAGTCAAATGCTGAACAGGACACCATGGGATTACATTACTTGCCTATGGTTACCTGGTTTAGCTGGATCCCATCTGAACCCCTCAGTCTCTGGCAGATAATGAGGCAGAGTTCTCGATAGCAAAGGGCTGTTGCCTGCTAGAATCAGCACTTTTAGAATTCCCCTACAGGAGCTAGAAAAGTTACCTTAAATTTCTAGAAACAAAGTGTCAGTGAATCATTTAATGCTTAATCAGCAAGTTTCATCTAACCAGCCTGGAACAGCTAACTGCTTGGGGAAAGAAAGGCTCATGCCACCTTACAAGAAATGAAAAATTAAGTCCAGAAGTAAATCCAGTAACAAAATAACACAAGGGAAAACACTTTTAGGATAAGTGTTAAATGACAGCATGACTCAGTTGGCATATGATGCCGAATGTTCTAACATGTTGCTAAATAACGTGACTTAGGACAACTGCTGTGTCAAAAAATACACAAACAGGTCTGTAAATGTGCATTCGCTCAAACACAAACTTTCATATGATAGATCAACTTATCCCCAAACAGAACTCTAGTGTCTCCAAACTCTCCCAGAGTGGCTACTCCATTAATTTTATTCACAAGGAATCTCTAATATTAAACTGCAATCATTGCTGTATTTCAGAATAGAAGGGTATGGCAGGTGTGTAACTCCATGGAACCGTACCTTTTGTAAGCCTTCAGGTGGAGCTGTGTATTGGGTTTGTGTGGCAAGGTTTCGGTAGGGGTGGGGCTACAGGGGTGGCTTCTGTGAGAAACTGCTGGAAAGTTGCCCAACGTCTGACGGAGCCAATACCAGCCGGCCCCAAGAGGGACTCACTGCTGGCCAAGGCTGAGCCCACACCAGCAAGGAGAAGGGGGAAAAAACCTGCACAACACCAACTGCAGCTGGAAAGAGGAGTGAGAAT
>NW_009597624.1:0-4535 GCF_000690535.1 Cariama cristata | reverse complement strand
CATATACTTTCCTGTACTTATATCTGTATTTATAAATGCACTAACCATCTTAAATATCTGACATCAGCAAGCCTCTACTCTTGCGGAGTAAGTCATCTTCATGCTAAACAATACAGAACTCTGATTATATGCAGTTTGGCACTAAATGCCTATCACTTCAGGTTTTCCTTACTCTCTTAGATATTTATTCCCCATAGAACAGCAAGAAGTTCCTGCTTTTTCCAAAAGCCAAATTCGCATGCTTATATGAGCTTATGCATTTCAAAACAAAACCCTGAGTTTACCTTATCACAGGAATTCTGCAAAGACATTTTTTCAAGAAACTGTTTTATCCATCCAAATATTGGATTGTTTTGTTTTGCAAGCATGGAATGTAATATGGGGAAGCAGGCTGCCCATAAAACACAGTGGTCATCATTGGGGGGGGGGGGAGAAAAAAAATATAAATTACTTAAAGTTTAGTTCAGTTTCTTCTGCTCCAATGCAATTTAAGTTGTTCTCTGACTGATTCATTATGATTAAAGACTGCAGTTGATAAGTGCTGTAATCAGCATCTCCCTTAATCAATCAGGAAGATATCTTCATGAGAGGAAACACAGATTGTCTATGCCAGTTCACGAAGGCATCTTCTTTCATAAATACAGTCTGTGCTTCCTCTCTCAATTCAGTTCTCTCAAACCTCAGTAGTCTTCACTATTCTACTAGTCAGACTAATCTATTGACCAGTATTGGTCTGCCTGTTTCCTCAGACAGGATAGGACCAGTGGATGTGTCTGGGAGTCCCCAACAATGTGTGAGATTTGAGTGGCTTCTGCTGTCCACACTGGTGGTTTGATCCTGAATAAATTCTCCACAGTAATGTGAAGGCAATGTGAAGGCTCATTAGCACACAGTCCTTGTGGCAAAGGCACACTACATACAGGAACCCATGAACTCAGGTAAGCCCTGTATACACAGGCAGAATTCCTTTGTAGTAAAGTGTTTTCTCATATTCAAGTTTCTCATCTGAAAACCAGAAAAAAGGACTCCTCCCTATGCTGAATGAGCACCTCTTGTTCAGTACTACCGGTGTACAATCAAGTTTTCATATTCCAGCAGCTGTTGTTCCACTAGCCATTTCAAAAATTCTTTCATTTTCTACCTTTCTGCTGAGTTGTTAATTTCTGATTTACTTCTATATTTGAATACACTACATATTTCATCTTCTGCTAAGAATATCAACTCACAATACCAGAATTCCCCCTAGGGTTTATGAATAAATCAAAAGCAGCAAAACAAACCTCAATTTCATCTCCTTCTGAGCTTAGCTTCCACTCAAGATCTTAATGAATTCATTTTCTTTCCTTCTTGCCCTTAGCAGAAGGCATTCCCTTCTCTTTTACATCATGACTGAAACTAGTAGACCTCTTCTGTCAGGTGGTTCTGGAAATATTTAAGGAGAACTCTGCCACCATTTAAGCAGAACTAGCATTACAAGAAAAATACAAGACAACCTTAACCTCAAAGAGCTATGAAATGCCAGTGATTTGACAGTGCTTGACTGGATAATGAACCTACAAAAATGTGAAACTGGTGCAATAAGAATTCATGGGAATTTGGTCCAGTGAAATATTAAATGTTTGTGGACATATGGGTATATATGCTTATGGGAGACTACTGAAATGTATAGCCCCTCAGATGTTTCTTACTCCAAGTCTGGAAAGACATCCTTACATAAACACAAGTAGTTTAACTGTTACTATTCCTATGACTCTCTAAAACATGGAATTACAATGACAGAGTAAAAATACATGTATTTGAATGATTGAGTTCAGTTCATTTGAAGTTTGGATGAATTATGCTATGGAATATTCATTTTTCAACACGTTCATCTAATAGTATTGCAAAAAGGTACATTCTTGTAGTTTCTCCAACTTGAACCAGTATGTTTTGTCTCAGAATTGCTAGGCTACTTTGGATAACATTGGCAAGAAAAACTAAAACTAGACCCCCAAAGAAAAACACAGTTTTCAACTAGATCTCAGGATTTTGTTAGTTATCATCTACAGTCTAAAATGATGAATGAAAGAGATAGGATTAGTGGTTTGCCCCAGAAAGTTTTTCTATGGAAAAGACGTAGTGGTAACAGTTTTAGGCAGGAATCTATACAAGGGCCATGGACACTCAGTTTGATAAAATGCTTAGCAAACAATAACAAACCTTCAAAAATCATCTCAAGAATAAGGAAAAATTAATTCCCAGGCTAAATGACTCTTGGCTGCTTAGAATAAAGAAACAGAACTTATTCTCTGAGAAAGTCACAGATCTGTAATGCCTAGCAGTAATAGTTTTATAATTGGAGAAAAACTCCTTTTAGAAGTTGATTTAACTGCTACAGTTTTCCCTTTAATTCCTTGCTGTACAGGGTTACCCACTTCAGAACAACCCCAAATAAATCTCCAGAAACAACAAATAAACAAGCATCCACTTACTCCTCAGATGAAGCATATAAACCAAAGAGAGTTTAGCCTCACATCTAGCACTAACATCCATCTCCCAGGACAAAGATTAAGGCAGGCTCCAGAATTACTCCAGAAACACATACACAGGAAAGAATATCCATTTCCTTAGGTGTTTCCATTCCGGCAACAGGAATTTGAGAAGGATCCCCGAAACATTTTCCTTAGGAGTGTACAGTCAAGAAGAGTTACAATAGCTTGTCCAGAATTTCTGATAGAGAGTTAGTAGTGTCCATATCTGTTACTGGTAATACAATGTTATTCTTGTCTACATATATTGTGCAATGATTATAACGAAGCTGGGCTCTCCCAGCAATGGATGTCTCCCGAGATGGAAGAACAAGTAAGGACAGTAAAGAATCTTGTATCCTTTTTTAGATGCTATTCCTGATTTTTTTCAAAGACAATATGCAATATTGTTTCACTTTAGCTGGCTATGAAGTGGTATTTTTATATTTTGTTAAATATACACATTCCCTAATTGTTACTGATGAATTAAAAAAAGCAAAATAAACAATATACAAATTAATTTAAATAAAAGGCAAATTTGATGGGGCAATTCTACTTTTTGTTGCTAATTTTTGAATTATAATTAGTCACAGAAAGGAACCAAATTTTGAGATCTAAAACTCATTTTTTCCAGTATCGTTCAGAGTTTAGATTTTGTGTTTTAGACAACCACAACTTGTGTCAGGGTTTTGAGAATTTTTTCACCAACTTTCACTATATTAAAAAGATATTCATCAAAGAAAATATTAGATCTGAAACCTCAAAATATTTTTTTTATTTTTTTTTTTTTTTAAATACAGATGTCTATGGCATGTATCAGGAAATCCTAGCAGGCCTCTTCAGCTCAGCTCAGAAGTTAACTTCCATACTGCTAATTCTATCCAGTCTTCATTTCCCAATTTAAACAATGCCTAGCAAAACAAAATAAGAAATTTTTTTACACTAACTCTTTTGTTGCTTAACATATCCCTCATTTTTGCACTTACATTGGACTGTAATAACTGTAGTGCATTTCCACAGAACAGGATATCTGTTGCAGCAAACAGTGTCAGGTAAAGTCTGATTCATCTCCTACCAATTCTGATTTGTGGAAACTATCAAATAACCACAACAATGCCCAAATTTGCTCATAGACTAATCTCTAGCCCAATAACATTCCTTTAAATTCAAATCTCTCTGGATTACAGTGTTCTTAGTTGATTTTTCACCATCCCACAACAGGAGCTTTGATTTCCACAAAAATTAATTAAATTACCAACAGGTTAAAATGCAGAAAAAGTCCATAGGCTGTTATATTTAGAGGTCAGAGCTTAAAATTGGAGCTAACACTCTGAACCAAAAAATGAAGCAATGTTAGGAGATATGATGGGGCTAAACAGATTATCTTTTCCTCTATCCTTCTGGTAGTGAGCAGTGACATTAGAAGAAACAGGTGGATCCAGTCTATCAATATGTGGTTCCATGGCTGGTGTCACCGCCACAACTTTGGGTTTCTTGACAATGGGGTGACCTACACGGTGCCAGGTTTGCTGGCATCAGATGGGATCCACCTTTCTCAAAGGGGGAAGAGGGTCTTTGCTCAGGAGCTTGCGGGGCTCACTGACAGGGATTTAAACTAGAAATGAAGGTGGAAGGGGACAAAATTAAGCTCGCCTGTGACAAGCTGCAGGATGAAACACTGTGGATAGAGGGGCAGGGAGCTAGCAAGGGCACGCAGTTGGTGGCCCTGAGATGTGTTAGCCACATGGGAGCACAATTGAAGTCTTACAGAGAGGAGTGAGAGCCTTCCGAGGCGATAGAAGCCAATGGGGGAACACCAGTGGAATACTCCAAAGGAGCTAAGGGGCGTTCTTCTAAGGAGACATGTCCGATGGCCCAGCTGAAGTGCCTTTACACCAATGCACACAGCATGGGCAACAAACAGGAGAAGTTGGAAGCCACCATGCTGCTAGAAGGTTATGACCTGGTGGCCATCACTGAAACGTGGTAGGATGAATCTCATGACTGGAGTGCAGCTGTTGATGGCTA
>NW_009597623.1:0-29749 GCF_000690535.1 Cariama cristata | reverse complement strand
CCGGGTTTTGCGTGCCCGTTCGCCGTGCTCTGCCGTGCTCGCCACGGCTCCTGGGTGCCCCGGGCAGGCCCCCGGGGAAAGCTGCGTCCCCAGGGGATGAGGAGAACGCGGGGCGAACCCGGCTTCGGGCACTGCCCACAGATTCCAGACCCCGGTGCCGGGGAAGGTGCCTCGGCCACCGGGGTCTCACAACCAGCAGAGGTTTGGTCCAGGGCAGGCTTGCGGAAAGTTAAGAGAGCTCCCCTTCAGCTGAAGCAGACCTTGTTTAGAGAAATGGGGGTTACGTGGATTTTTTTAAATGGTTATGTCTGCAGACCTAGGCTGCTTTAACCCCTTAAGACCAGAACTTCAGAGTAATACAGGCAGGAACACATCAGGCCTCCAGCTCAGCTGATAGTAGTGATAAAGCTGTGCACACTGCTCTCTGAGACCAAAAGAAAAAGGTACTCCTCTTACTCCTGCCTTCTAACAAATGCCATTTTCCCCTCTCTGCAGCAGGACCAAGCCACAATCCGTCCATCTGACCTAGAGCCAGCTCTTTATTTGGCAGCACAGAAGAGGGCTGAAGGAAACAGAGCAGTGCTCCATCCTAGCATTACACCATTACGACCTTCAAAGATTTACACTAAAGTATAAACTTGTCTACATGTGGAATCAAAAGATCTCTCATGAAACAATAATAATATATACTTAACCTAAGCAATGCTCAAAGAATCTTTGAACAGTTAAATTGGTAAAAGCTGCTTTAAATCCTGTCTTTTCTGAGTTGCAGATTTCATTCCACACACACACAAAAAAAAAGTGGGATTGGTTTTTAGTTTGTGTTTTGATCAAGTTTTACATAGTGTCCTGTTCCGGTTTTTATAGCAAAACATAAGCATTTGTCTATATTTAACTTGTAAAGTAGAACAATTATCACATTACATGGTTAGAAACCCCAGAAATATGCCTAAACACTTGGGTGTAGTTTTTCTTCACTATGTTACCTATTCAGAATACAAGATCTACAGATTACTATGTGAGTTTTCTTTAAAAGTATTTATTGTCTTATATAAGTTTAAGATATAACAAAAATAAGATTCTGAAGCCTGGTTTTATTTCATAACCTAAACAAAAACAAACCCAAATCATACACCTTGGACTTCATTGAAGGCGTTCCTTGAATATATACAAAGTATAATTTGCAGCAATGTGGAACTCATTTAAATAATCTTTTTTTCTGATGCACTGAACATCAACATGACCAAACGGTCTCATATAGGACACCTTCTCCTGTCTGAAAGACTTGCCTTCTTAAAGTATATGGTTTCTTAAGGAAATCTTTCAACATAATTTAACAATACCAAGTATTATCTGATAACTTATTTCCACATCTAGTGTTTAACCAGATTTAACGTTGGGGAGAGTGTGTCTGCTAGCCTATAGAAAGTTGCTAGAAATCTCTTTTGATACCAAGAGGTATCAATAGGAATCAACGAAAAAAATAGGATCGGTATAGAAAAGGATGCTGAAGTTGTAGCAATGGCTGCTCTCCTCAGAAAACACTGGGTTATCACAGAACAACAGAAGGTGCTGCCCTGCTGAAGGCACTTCTTGGTGGCAAACTTACCTGTGGAAGTTCCAGCCAGGATGCGAAACTGAAGATCTGACAGCCCTTTCTGAGAAACGTGTGGGTGTTCAGGAGATGGCTGGAGCCAAGCCAGGCAAGTTTTGCCTCCTTAAACTTTGTGCAGTTCTCCTAACTACTATTAAGAGCAGGTTGCACTCCAGAGCTGTCATTGTTTCAGTGATCAGGGAGATCTGGCACCAGCCTCCAATGTTGCTTATGGTTTGCACGCACTTTGAGTTCTTCTGTTGAGACATCCAACAGAAGTGTCTGGCATTTGGTACAGAAAAGGAAAATGGTTGGCACAGCAGTGACAACACCTGACTGCATGTGCCACATCACTTAGCTTTGGACTTTATTCCATACTTGAAGTTGTAGAAGAAAGGAAAAACAAGCTAACCAGAGATACCTCATTTCATGGAAAGCTGTGGAAGTCTCCTCAAACGTCTCTCCCAGAATGCCTGCCAAAATTACCAGGAATTGGACTGGACAATCATATTCTTCCCTTTGGGTTCGAGTCCTGAACCTCTGACTCCTGCAAGGCAGCAGTATACCTGCACACTGACTTCCATTCAACCATTGACATACTATGATCAGAACAACTGGCTCGGTGATTATAGGCTGGAACAGGTTTGTTGTTGAACAGAACAGTGACTGACCTAAACGATCATGAAAGCTGTTGAGTATATCCTTGTGCCATCACTCTCATCCTCAGACCTTTTGGCTTATAGGTGTACCCTTGTACTGGAGACCTACAGTCTTTACAAGAAGAGATCTGGATAAACACATATTCATTTGATTTTCAAATTTTCTTCAGGCACATAAATGTAAGGATACAGAACACCCCAACCCGTGTCAGTGCTGCTTACGCCTACTTCATCTTTTCCACGTATATTGATATTCTCTAATACTAAAAGCAGCACAGGGTTCAGCGAAAGTGGCAGGCTTCGCTCCAGAGGCGGTCAAGTGTAAAATGGCACTGAGAGATGTGGGTTGAGGTGCAAAGAAGGAATGAGCACTGAAGGATGTTCATTCCCCGGCAGGCCTATACTCCACCAGTCTAAGTTGGATTCATATTTAATCCCTGAGTTTTACAGCAGCCAGTCTCACTCAAACTGCATAGAATATGAACAATAGTCATCCTTAGAAACAACTGTTACTCTTAAGCAAGTCATATATATAAATAGAAATGAGAGGACATTCTTGGTTTGGGGAGATGCAGACAGTTCACACCTACAGACTGCGAGGGTTTAGGGCATTTTCTCCTCCAGCTATTTCAGATGTCTTAGAGAAAACATCTCCTTAAACTCCTATTAGATTGTCACATTTTAACCCCTACAAAATTCCGTGTAAATGAATAAGCCTAACAATCCTAAACAAGTTTACAAGTAGAAGTGGATTACAGAGAAGTAGGCTTCATTAAACAGAGATTTCATTTAACTAATCAATAGGCATGTTTTCCTCAGCCATGCCTTTATTTGCAAGGGTACAGAACATGCTATTAATTCTCATTATCTGGCTAAAGATGTGGCCAAACCACTTAATATTTTGACATCACATGAACCCTGGAAGTATATTTGTTTACAGTAATCTAATCTACATCATCTTGTTGGATTGCAAAGGGAAATAAAGAGCAACCCATCAAAAAAAATTCGTAATGCTACAGGTTAACTACACCTTCTCCCGCACTGCGTCCTCTGGCCTTTGCACCACGTCTCTAAGCAAAAGACAATTATTTATGCAAGAGACAAAACCACATGCTTCAGCTTGGTCAGTCTGCCAGCACTGGCTTTGTAGGAATATTTTGTCTCATTGTTTGCTCTCTTAGTAAAATCCAGCTGTTTCCCAAGACCTTCTTCTGTGGCCCAGTCTGCAATAAAACTCAGCCTGGACTTCTCACATATATTGCTTCAACAGTTTGCCGTGCAGGGAAAACACTATTATTTGCTTTAAGCAGTGAACCCCCAGGCAGCGTATCAAAATCGCTAACATCCCACATTGCTTTATAGGCCTTCAGACAGACCCAACACCACAGGTCTTGCCTTTTCTGGTTCTCCTCCACTGGCTTATGTACTGTTAGAAGAAATGGTGAGCTAGTATTAAAATGCGGACAACTTGCTATAGGCCAGACAAAGCAGCACTACCCACCCACAGCTAACAATTTATGCAACACTGTGCTAATTTTAGTCTTGGATACACTCAGGGCAGACAATCCCTAGAGCAGGGATGCTTAGCTCTCAGCTAAGGACAGCATGCAACATATGGTTGCTAAAGCATTCTCCTAGCGGGGAGCTTTACATTTAGGGCTGAGTTGCTACAGTTCCCTCCAAGTCATAACTTTGAGGATTACTCATCCTAGACATGCAAAAGCAGAGAATTTGCCTCCTAATTTAGATAGCTCCTGCAGTCTCTCTGAATCAGCATGCAGTCTCACCCCCACTGGGGTTCTATTTCCAGCACTTGATTCACTTCCAGTAAGGTCTGAACTGACATACCCTGACAGTCAGAGGCTAAGAGAAGCATGGAAGAGGAGTGAATGAAATTCAGCAGACAGCTAGCTGTACTACATATCTTGTTGGGGCAGCTTGGGCCCACAGGTTTGAAGCTCACGTCCCAGACCGTGTTGGTCATTGATCCTGCACTGAACTGTGAAACAAGGACATCTTCCCAGCCCAGCTGAGAATTGGAGGCATTTTTGATCAGGATGCATCTGAACTGATAACTGCAACTCCAGCTAATCTATTCTGAACATGCTATTTATAGCAGACGGTGGAGGCTGAGAAGTACTGCATCATCCAGCAAGGTTGGCAATATAAAGCACTAATGCAGCATTAACCATTTGAAGTAATTTTGGATATCTTAAACCCCATTATAGTCTTCCAGTGAGCTCCTCAGTGGGCTACATGAGCAGCTATGGCACTTGGCTAACAGACCTTTTCCTGGACTCCCTGGAACAGCCTCTGGCTGCTGTTCTGCCTCTGGCACCTTTGCTTATACTGCCCACAAAGACACCCAAGTAGTATGAGGAGTAGAGCGCCCCTGGAACAGCATTTGTCTTCTCTGGAGATCTGTGCACGCACACTGAGGCCTGGATACCTCTACATGTGAAGGAGGTCATTCTAGGGAGTGACACAAAATGGAAAGATCAGAAAATATTTATGAATTGGGGTTTTGCTGAAGCTGTCAAATGAAACAGCTTAATTTAAATAGGAGCTGGATCACTCCCAGATTTCTGATACAGGACAAAGGTGGGAGGAAAAGAAAAGTGGTATACAGAGAATGCTCTGCAGATGAAATGCTCCTTTCCATGCCTGAGAAAGCTCTTCTCATCTTAAGTGGTGGACTGCAGCTGAACTGCTGCTGAAAACAGCTCTACAGTGACGGTGGCTGGAGTGCTCTGCCTTTGACTTTAACTCGGCTGAGATAAAGGGTCTAGGCATGGCTGCAGACAGAAGTCCGTAGCCAGGAGCTCTCTCAACTCACATCCTCCCAAAAGCTAGTATCATCAGTATTCACCTGTGAGGAGTTCTGTATTCTCACATAGTTTTGGACCACACGGTTCAAAACTGTTGCAATGAGGCTCTTCACAGTCTCGGTGCACAAGTATATCCTCCCCAATTTCAGTAAGCAGCAGATCAGATCTGTGAGGTCCTAACAACATGATTCTGCTGGGCTCCGTAATAACCAGCAGTACCATCCAGCTGACCTGGTGCTCTAGCTCTAGGAAGGGCAGCATCTGGAAAAGCAGAGTTCTTGTTGCTTCCACACAAAGCAAGCAGAGCACCAACCACATTAACTGCTCCAATCTGCCCCAGAGTTTGACTTGCACAGCTGATTGTGCTGGTGAGAAACACAAGCAGAATAAAAACAAAGAACCAAAAAGTCCTACAACATGTTAATTTCAAGCTCCATTAGAACCAGTGGAAGAAAAAAAATCAATACTGTCTGAATGAAAAAGACCAAGCTTATTGGGAGATAAAGATTGTTTTTTCAAGTGCCTAAAAGTGCTTACAAAACATGTCCCAAAACAAGGGATTAAAAAAAGCTTAATTTAAATAGGGAACAAAGATCTCTCTCTGATCTTTTATCAGGTCATGACATTCAACCACAAGCTGTGTTTGATGAGTGAGGTCCCAGAGTCCAGGTCTTCTGACACTGTGATGAGGAAGCAGGAGACAGCTCAGACACATGGGTCTTGCACAAGGTAGGAGATGTCACAGTTCTGCCCTGTTTGTACTAAACAGGTCCCAGGCTTTGAGATATCATGATTAAGCCCATTTTCCTTTTAGCTGCCTCCATTTTAAATTCCAGGGACTCCAGCTGACTCATTCCTTCTTTATATCTGAGGTCAGGCAAGATGTGTTTTGGAGACTAAGTAAAGCATCACAGATTTCAATCTACTGAATCAACAGAACACTAGAAATACTCAACTTGCCGATTAGAACTCAGATCTGTCTAGAAGGAGCAAAATTTCTTAGCTCCCTGTCAAATGTTGGGAGACTGGAAAGAAGCTGAACAGGATGGAATTGCATTAGTCAGGCTCCAAATATTCCTTCGTATCTACCATCATGAATACTCTTCCTCACTTCCCCCCCGCCCCGCCCCTGCCTCCTGTACACCAAATTTCATCCTTAGCAAGCCCTCCATGCTTGCTTGGGAATCCTGAACAACCTAGGGCACCTAGGGAGGTGCCAAAACCTGAGTGTATGTCAGGAAGATGGGGAGGGCGGAGGTTGTGGGTCTGAAGGGCCGAGGCAGGCTACGATATGCTCCCAAACATTCTGCCGATAGCCTGAGGGCAAAGTAGGGACAGTTCTGCTGGGATGCTGCAGCTGCATCATGAATAGTAGTAGGGTTTGAGCAAACACTCATCACATGTCTGCTCCCATTCTGCTGCTTGCATTTGAAAACTTTAAGCAGTGGATAGTTTGGCCCTTCCCAGACTCTGTTCACGTCCTACTGGGGGCATCCACACCACAAAAAAGCTACACAAAGTAGAAAGAATCTCTCATCAGAGGGGCTGGCAGCTGTGCCATGAAGTTCTTCATTCACCGCAGCCGGTGATCTGCAGAGGTTACTGCAAGGCTGCAGTGGTATGGCAGTCCCTGCCACCATCACAGAAAAGCCTGTCTTAGCTCAGGCCAGCCCACATCTCCAGGAACTCAGGGTGCAGCAGCAATGTCAAGACAAGATGCACAGCATTAGATGGGGAGGCTCCAAGCCCAGCAACACTCACAGCTCAAAGCCAAGGAAAGTAGAAGTCTACAGGGTTCTACTCCGAGTCACTGGGAAGGGTCTCTGCATCAGAAAGAGGATCCAGTCGTTCATACACACATGTACACACATACGCTGGCTGGTACATGTCATTTCTGTCGGTGCTCATGGTTAGTTATCACCCTTGCATTAGTTTCAGACAAAAAGCAGGCTAATTTCCTCTCCACCTAACTCTGACGGGAGCAAAGGATGTTTTAAAGAAACACTACTAAGCAAAATATTTTATGAAGACAGATTCCTTTGTATTAGCAATCAGTTGAGTAAGTCCAGGGACCAGTTCAGGCACCCAGCTGCTGCCCAGGGGGTTAAAAAATATAAGAAAAACTCTCCAGCTTGGGAGGGGGATAGGGAAAACGAGAGGGTGGAGAACACAATAAAAAAATCAAAAAGTGCTTTTAAGAAAAGCAGCAGGATAAAATCATTTCTACAGTCTGACAGCACTTCCATGCTATTGACCGGAGAGGCAGCAATGGCCCCACACGCATAGATGTAATGCACATCTGCAAGCACCCTGCTCAGTGCCCGCAAAGACGGTTATCTCCTCCTGCCTTTGTCTGTTCTGGGCAGTGTTTAATACAGGAGCCGCTTTCCAGAAGGAGTTCCCAGCCCCTCATTCCTAGCATAGTCCATTTTCCTTCAGCAACTTTCAGTAGTAGTCATCCTTCTTGCCATCAGCTCCCTGTATGCCTGCATGGTCCTTCTGGTCTTGGACGACTTCCAGGTCATCATTGTCATCCACCTCACCTCCATGATCCTCCTGGGTGCAGAGGGAACAGCCAGGAAGGAAAAATCAGCAAGGCCTGGAAAATACGACTCTAACCAGCAGCACACCATGCCGCTTCTGAGTATAGCTATTCTACCACACAAGCCCAACTTGGGAAACTCAGGAAAATAGGGAAGAATCCGTCTCTGCCAGGGACCTTTAGGTGTCATTGGCAAGCCACTTTGCCAAGACGCAGAGGTAAGAAGCCTGTGTTGCCATGATCAACCTGTTCATTTTAAGCACATTTAATATCCTGGCATTGCAATGCAATTTTAACATCTCAGCCTATTGCCACTGCTACACAAGTAAAAGGAGATATCCTACATCCACCACATTTAAAACTGTGTGACAAATCCCACCCATGACTTGCAGCAGTCAGCACAGCCTCCATTGGCACTTTTAGGTCCAACTATCCAGTGTGCAAGTCAGGTTCTACACACGGGGCAAGGATAGCTCCTGACATCAACTTTGCTCTGCCCACCCCTTATTTCCCCACTCCCTTCATTCCCAGCAGGCAGTCCAAAGCCTCAGCTCCTCAGCAATCACGTTGAAACCGCAAAAATAGCCAGCAGCAGCCACGTACAAAGGGCAAGGAGAGGATGAACAAGACTGGAAGAGGATCCTTCATTTCTATCTACATGAGCCAGAAGGCACCAGGGTGATCCTCTCTAGTGCTCATGCTCTCAATCTTCGGTGGCCTCCAACCTTTCTGCTAGAGGAATGCCAACTTGTCACTGACTACTGTAGTCCTGAGGCTCTGAGACACAGCAATACTACCTGTTTTCAGCCAAATAGAGGAGCATTTGCTTCCTGGCAACTGTGGCCCAACCAACACACCACCTCCCACGCTTGCCTCAGGAGTGGGGCATCACATTCTTCTGCCACTCATATTTTTGTTTAACTTGCTGGCTGTAACCCAATGACCCTTCTCAAAGCACAAGCATAGCTCTCCCCAGCCTTTCCACAAACACAGGCTAGACCCAGTAGGACCTGTGCAGCAGCAGACTACAGAGCTTCCAGTGAATTTCTCATCACAAGAATAAACCCAGGGTGATGCTTGGAAAAACACATAGTGATCTCGCCTAGCTGCACCAGCACGGCTTGTAATTCACTCCAGCTGCTGTTTGGCAAGCATCTCACAGCTCAACTGCTGCAGAAAGAAATGAGGAGGAGAGACAGAGCATAAAAGGTACTCTGAACACCTGAAAAAGAAAAGGGAGCAGAGGTGAGTGGGCTCCAGTTTGTTCTGGAGACCCAGTGCACTGAGCAGGCAGAGATCAAACTGAAGCCAGTGCTCACATCTGGTTTCCTAAAAGCTACCAATAAACCCAGGTAACAATCACACCAGAGAGGGAAAGAGGAAGAACCTTGGTGTCATACAATTTCTTGCTCCTGATCTTCTTGATAGTCATCTATTGGGTCTTCCCTGGGCTTGGCAGGTCTACCAGCATCCTGAAAAACACAGAAAGTCAGACACTGTTGACAGTGCCCCAACCTACTTCCACTCCCTGACTGGGATACAGCTCTTTTGCATTAGAGCCCCAGGTCTGGAAGACTGGGCTACAGATCAGGAATCACAGGGCAGCAGAGAGAAAACAAGGCAACCCAAACTCCATTTGTACTTTCTCCATCCAGTCTCTCTTCCCACCTGCTGGCAGCAACTACCCAGCTCCTTCCACTGTGGGGAGAGAGGTCTCTCCTGCAGCAGGAAGGTCCCAGGGCCAGGGCACTTGCACTGCTGTTGCATCAAGTCCCAGGACTGCAGGGAATCTACAAGTTATTCAGGGCAGAGCTTTAGGGAGCACAGCACAGCCCTATCTCAAAGTCAGGTATTTATGTCACTAACTCTTTCCACATTTTCACTAATCTTAAGGAGGTGTTGCTCTGTTGGTGCCAGCATCTCTTTCTTGTTTGATTTAATTGGCCTGGATTTCGTGTTTTGTTTTGTTTTTTAAATATCACTATTAATCATGATTTTAGAACCCATCAGATAAAACACTCCTTTTTAAAAACAAGCAACACTCAGCTGCTTGTCAAAACAAGCTAACATTTCCCTGATGCAGAGTTTGGCTTCAGGCACCAAGAAGCACTTTGCAAAATAAATGGATTCCAGCTGCAAGCAGGCAAACAAGGAGGCAGAGTTCTCACGTGTTGTCACTGCTGCCGAGAGCCTGTTGCATACCCATCCCAGGAACAGCAACGGCTGCACTGACCAGACCCCAAGCATAAGCCCATATTATTGTCTGGTTTTGGTCTCTCAAGTGCTTGAAAAGACACAGCACCTCTGCAGTAATAGCTGTGGAGTGAGCCATCTCCTATCCAATGTCTCTCCAGCCACGTAGGTGCTGCAAATGCTAGGGTTGACTTGAACAAGCAGAGAGAACAAAGCCAGAACAAGTTCTGGTACTGACCAACCCACTGATTCTAGCTCAGAAAGAGGCTTCTCCTGCCTGCCATATCCTTGCAGTGGGTTTATGGATCCATCCAGGAACATAACGTTTTCCTCCGAGTCCTTAAGCTCTCTGCCTCCCCCCATTCATAGCTGGGGATCTCTCCCTGGCCCCAGCTGGTTGCCCTCATGTCAGTCACCTTCAGCGGCTTCTCCTTAGACTCTTCTTTCACGCTGGGCTCCTTGAACTTCTCCAAACCTCCCACCTTCTCTTCAAAGTCAGGTCTCTCCAGCTCAGCTTCCTCAAACTCATCCTCACCTTGGTTATTGGGATCCTGGGCAGGATCTGCAGCATCATCTGGCATCTGGACAAGAAAAGCCTCTCGTGAATACCAGGCAGGAGGTCCCCTTAGGAGACAGAAGGCTTGCCTTCACCAGCAAGCAGGAAGTGCTGGCTTGTAGCACTTCAGTTGTACCCCTCTTCAAGCATGTTAGCGGTTCTAAAAACAAACCCCCCAGTCTTCATTATCCCTCTGAATCCCTCCAGAACCAAGGAATTTGGAATTGCATGTTATAGAAACTTCTGGGAAAGCATCAGCTTAAATGGGACAGCTGGATTCTTATTCGGAGCTAGGGTTGCATCCAGATGACAGCATGACTTACCATTGGTTCCTGGACAACAGTTTCTTTCTGAGAATGCAAGTTCTCCTCTCTCTCAATCACTCCTGCATCTGCAAGGAAAAGGGACAGTTATCAGTGTACTCTCTCAAAAGTCAGTGTCACCAGTTAAGATTCCCACTGTTGGGGAGCAGCTGTATTAACTCCATGCCAAGTAGGGATTTGAGTAGGGATTTGTCTCGACCTGCCTGTAGCTTGAGGCGGACAATGCTTTATGTATGTTTTATGGGGAATGCTTCTTCAATGCCATTTGCAAGAATTCCGGGCAAAGCAGCACTATGCTCCTACAGCTGCCAAAACTGCTTCTTTGTCCCCAAGGCTTGGGCATACACACATGCTGAAGCATGCCCATAACTTACTGCATGATACACATACAATGCAAAGACAAAAAGCCAGCTCTGAATTCAGTTCCTAATCTTTATTAGATGCATCTTTCCCTCATGCCACTGCTAAGTCTGAGCAGCATCTATAGGCAGCATCTATAGGCAACATCCCAGCCACGCAGCCGGTCAGACCATCACGGTGAGCCCAGCTAGACCACGGCAGGTCGGTGTGTCAGTGTCACCTTCCCCTTCGCTGGCACACAGCTGCTGACAAGAGCAAAAAGCAGGCTTTCTGTGTCAGGTAAGGGGACAGTCAGGGCAGGAGGAGAGTCCCGATGAAAGAAAAGTACAGCCTTTAAAAAGAAGTACAGCCTTTAAAAAGAAGTACAGCCTTTAAAAAGAAGTACAGCCTTTGCTGTAGGCCTAATCCTCACCTCGAATCGGGTATGGCTCTGACACATCCCAGCTCTGACACTCACCACTCGCTCTGCCACCACCATGGGCTGAGTGCTTCTCCCCACGACATTAAAAGACCCCCTTAGACAGCAGTGTTCCCAACTGGACAGCAGCACAGCCAGGGCAGCCGAATCATTATTTTGGTTGTTAATTCCAATTAGGACACAGAAGTCAAGGGCTATCAGTCCCCACACTCCCTTATACCTGCCACGAGGCCTTTTCTTTTCAGGGTAGAATTCCCTTTGATGCGAACCAATTAGTTCAGTTCCTCTAAGGGGACTTGCTGAAAATTGGGTCAGCAAAACATGAAATAGCAGCTAAACATAGCTGTGGGAAAGGACAGGAATACCAAACCTCCTCTCCAAACAGGCATCTGTATGCACACGACCTGTTCCCTAACCGTTGCTGTTCTGGACGGGAGAACTTCACCTGCACCGAGTGAACTGAGCCAACAGCCTGGGAAGAAATCACCCGTCCTGGCGACTGCAGACTTTTGATCCAACATTCAGTTAGAACCACTGACTTTCATCTCTGCCCCATGACATCCCTCCTCTGTTCCAAATCCAGAGCCAATAATCTATTGTCAAGAAACCACGCTGAGACCGTCTTTATAATGTTTAATAGGATGCAAGTCAGCATTTCAAATGAGATCTTCACAGGAGTCTCAGCTCCCAGCTTCCCTGCCTTACTGCATTCGAGACCACAGCAAAAAATTAGTTACTTAGTCATTCTACCTCAGTCTAGCAACATACAGAATTAGCATTAGTCATATCTACATTTCAGTGTCTCTTTTTGACAAAGGTAACTAGTTAACTTCCAGATCTTACAGGTTGTTTCCACGTGTGCAAGAGAAATTGATGGTAGAGCCTGTTTGCAGCAAAGAAATCCGTTTACAAAGTGCTCACACCGTATATCCTGACTCCTTGACGTCTCTGCACACATTGTCAGACTGGACACCTCTGCTCAAAAGCCCATTTTAGCTCTCCACTGCCTGGCTGGTTTACTGTAATATATTTTTTATGTCATCTTTATTTGCTTCCAAGGGAAGTTTGTAGCTTCCCTCTTAGACTTGTAGACATCCAGCTGCAATTCAGGCAACCTTCCCTTTGTTACTGCCCCTATGGAAGTGCTCCAAGCCCCCGCTCACCCACTATAATTTTCTGAAAGGTCTAGTCATTTTACAGCTGTTTTCTGTCGTTTCACACAACACAAGTAGTTATTTAATTGTTCCCTCATTTTGCCACTCACGCGTGACTACCGTTACAGGCAAATTGATAAACCTCACCTGGAAAGTGAGGAAAAGAAAGGATTCTGCCCTCACATGCCTAATTGAATGGATTATTTGTTAGTTGGTTTCATGGTGCGATGATGAACTTTACACCAAGTCAAATGTTTCTCCCAACCTGTAATTAGCCGAGTGGGTTAATGCACAGGGGTCTGACCAGATCTGGATCAGAAGACTGCGAAATTCTAACACGCTGTGCTAAGAGCTGGCCTCCTATTGCCCAAATGCAGTTATTTACTAGACTTCAAATAGCTGTAAGGTGCTCTGTTGGCTGACTGACAAATACAACTAGCTGCCCTTGATTTTATTTGCTTTTAGCCTCTTAAGGACAGTTGGGAAACCTTTGGCCCTAAGTTAGAAAACCCACTTCTAAAAAAAATAATTAAATCAATTCCTATGGGAGACTGAGGTCAAGTCTTGCAAAAAACAGTGACGTTTTCCCCATCACTCCCATAGGAAAGAAATAAGAATTAACTTACACAGATTTTGAGTCCATTACCTTGGAAAAGCATAAGGATGCAGGACAACAGAGAACAAAAATGGAAACCTGCCCAGGTTTTTCATTTGACCAAGAACAATAAAAGCACAAGAATTCGTCAAGAGTTGTAAGGTTTTCCTTTAACACAAGCAGAAAGCTTTTCTCGCTCCCCACCTTGATTAGCAATAAATTAGTACTGTAGAGCACAGGGCTAGGGAAACCATACCCATTTCGAGTTCCTCATCATCTGTCCTTTCCTTCTCGCCTTCCTGCTCAGCTATTTGATGCTCTTCCCCTCTCTTCTGAGTGGGTGGCTGTGGGCTGCCTTTCTGCATCTCTTGCCCAGGCTTGGGGTCAAAATGAAGGCTCTTTGGGTAACTGTGCACTTGTTCTTCATTCATCTGGGCATTCACTTTGTTAACTATGTCTTTCCAGCTGCAACAACAGTACAAAACAAAACAAAAGCCCCCTGCCTCAGTATATCAAGAGATATTCCATAATGGCAAGCAGATGGAAAAAAAAAACCCACCCCAACACATGCAGAAGTTTGTCCTAATTTAACTTTCTGGCAAAACTAGCAGATTGCATTGGTTATCGTGATATCTGCTTGAAACAGAACATTTAATATGCCACATAAGTACAAAAGAAGTTATGTTTTATAAACACAATTTATTGTAGAACTACTTTAATGTTATTCATCTGATACAATAACATACCCACATAGCAATAAACTCCAGTTCTAAACAGATACTTACTCATGCCTCACACATACCCAAATACACAAATCTAAGGTTTTGAAAAAATATCAAAAACGTAAGTCCTCTTTATTGTTCCAACTCAATTTAAAGTGAAGTTACTACTGAAGTAAAACTGTAGCATTTTGACCTATTAAGGAGGGAAAAAAATACTTTCAAAATAAACAGGAAAGCTGCAATACAAAAATGACAGTTTCCATAGATTTTTTTTTTTTAAAGCTACAAGCTTTAAACTGGGATGGACACTTTAACCAGCATCTGTTTATAAAACTCTCCCATAGCACGCATCTGTCCCCTGTACAAACCCAAACAGTGACAACAGATCTAGCTGAAAGGAAACATTCACATTTTGTTTTGATTTTTTTTTTTTTTCAGATGAACATGGGAAAAAGTGTTTTATTTCTTTATTCAGTGAGGGAAGCCACGTTCCAATACGATTTACTGCTTTTTTCCTACCACCTACCACCACCCCTCCGATGTTTTCAGCCATCTACTGACCTGAAAAATCAATTATTCATACACAGCTCTATCTGTGAGAGTTCAGGCAAACCCTTTCAAGCAGCCACAGTCAGGAATTCCTTCCGCTGTAATGGTCCCACCTCAAATGCACTTCTCCTGATGTCGACATCAATATCTACGTCTGCTTCCTTCTTAGCAGAAGTGGCTCAGAAGGACAAGTACTTGATATCAAGGTATATGCCAAATGCAACCCATTTTTCATTAATGCTTCTCTGCCTGCAGCAATAGCACAGGTCATGTGGATACCCAACCAGAGGCTCAGGAGCAGAGTACTTGGGAGCGTAACACCATTCCGCTGCACGGAAAATGAATTGGAGGTCAGAGAAGAAATGGAGTAGCTTCATATTAGTTTGAGTGAACCCCTGAAAAGCCCAGAAGGCAGGGCTGTCTCACAAGGAATGCTTTCTTCTCAAATATCTTTACTCAGGGACACCTCCAAAAACAAAGAAGGGTAAAGGAAGGGATGAAATCCCAATAATAGGGACTCTCAAAAGTAACTGAAACAAAAACTTTTAACCTGAGTAAGTTACCACCAGCTTCAAGCAGGATTATTGCTTGGTCTAGCCTGTCCTGCTACATGAGCCAGCTGAGATTTAAAAGTCTCCTTAAGATATTTAAGTTTTTAACTGCTGAGAAAGGACAAGTGGCCTTAGCTTTAGCAGCTTTTAAAAGCCAGCATATTACCACCACACAAAGACTTTCAGTAAGAAAAATCATAACCCAGCCTTCAGCTCAGATTTCTCCATTATAAAACCATCAAAATGCAAATTGGCCATCAAGGGCTCATCTGGAATCTGCTGGTCTCAGCCACCCAACGCAACAGTTCTTGGCATTGGATGCATGGCCTCTTTTGTACTCTACTGCGGTTTGATATTGTTCTTGGCATTGACACCTTCTGCAGAAAGTTGGTTTACGCACTCCTTATCACAAGTCTCATGCAGTGTAAATAACAGCCTCCAGCTGCTCGGTAATTTCTTGATGATGGATCCAGGAAAAGAAAAGCACACCAAACATACCACGATCTCGGTCCTTGTGGAAATCATTTGCCAAACAAATCCAATATTTGCATTTTCTGTGTCACAGAATAGTGACGGTATCCTCTTTAGGCTCTACATAGCTGAGAAAAGGCCATTCTGCCATCACAAATTCAACCCTCACCTTCTGTTACACCCAAGTCCCTCCTTCCCAAAAGGCAGAATACCCTCTGTGCTGTTACTCTGTGTGTCCATGCAGATGTTAGCCATCAAAGCAGTATGGGGAGGACATTGCCTTTTAAAGAAATAGGCAAAGGACAATCTCTGACCTGGGAAGATGACAGTTAAGTGAACAAACAAAAATGGCAGAGAAGAATGGGTAGGATCAGGCTGAATTTACAGTGAAATCCAGAAGTCTCCTCTATAGATAAGACAGAAATTAAATCTTGTTTGCACCAGTAAACTGAGCAGATATGACCTGGACGCACACAGGGGATAAGTAAGTTAAATGAGGAAGCACTATTTTCAGAGTCAGTTCTTGGATTATGGCCAGATTTGATGAATTGCAGCCTCAGAAAGACATTTTCTTCCTTTTGCAAAACAGACGGGTCTTCTGTGAGTGTTGCTGAGACAGTAAACAGTTTCTCCTGTGCCTGTACAACATCCAGTACAACAGTCCCTGACTAGACTCCCAGGTACTACAGCAAAATGCGGAACGTACTGTAAGGAATTATCCATTCTGTTACCTGCATGGGATGGGTAGGTTCATGCCGTTCTCTGAACCTCTGCCCTTTCCAAGGGACTCCCCTTCCCAGAGCTCTCCTCTCCCATTTATCCCAAGAACAGGTCTGGAGAACACACTGTGTTGAGGATGTCTGATATGAGCAACAGTCCCAAGTTGCAAGGAATTTTAATACCAAGGTTTCAGCTAAGCTCAGAAAATTGTACCAGTTCCAAGTCTTTTATTGTAAACCCTGATCCTTGTATTGATGTGGCTGAATTGGTTTGACTTCTCCAGATGAAGCTGAAGTTGACATCAACTACATCATCTCAAGCGCAGGTATGCAGGAACATAGAGAGGATGAAAGCCTGGGCTGTCTGATGGATTCTAGGTGCATCCTCATTTCTGGCATAAACTATTGCTGTGAACGGTTTTACCCCATTCTGGATAAAACCCATAGTTTTGGGATCACAGGTCTCAGAACTGTCTGACTTTTCATGTTCTAATCAGGCTCTGTGATGGAAAATCCCTTGCAAACCTCAGAAGTGCACTGGCAACAGGAACCTAAGCTCCATTCCCTGGGAGGAAAGACGACACAGAAGAGAGAATATCTACTTTGGGAATTCATCTTTGTCCTAGAAGGAAAACCAGAAAAAAACTCTAGTACCTAATTGTGACTGGCTGCCTGCTGCTTCTAGATTACCGTATAACCTTGGAAATGAGAAGCTTTCAGATCTTCCAAGGTCTGGTTGTTCCTGCAGAGTTTGGCAGATTACTGATTAATTAGTGGAAAAAATGAACAAGTTGCAGCTCTAATATACAACTTAACGCCTCTTATTTATAGAAACTGAAGGAATTTTTAGCCACCCTTGCTGCTGCAGATGGGTCGCTTCCATCATGCAGAACTTCTTCAGTTTGCTGAGCAAAACAGGATATTTATGTTCACTGAAAGGGAGGAGATTTCCTGAAGTCAGTTCAGACTCCCATCCCACCCTCTCCTCTAGCTAGTAGGAAATCCTTGCTGACCTGATCTCACTCAGCAGTAACTCCTCTTTCTCTCTCCTCCCCACACAAACGCTTTACCAAACAGCTCAAATACAAAGGCAGCCTACAGAGCATCACCAATAACATAAGAGCCTTTTTTTTTTTTTTTTGCCAGCAGAGCACCCACCGCAGTCTGGGCATTCAGTCACACAAGATTGCCTGCAACATGACTAGTCTTCTGCTTCGGCTGAGATAGAAACCTGGCAGCAACATTCGGTTACAAGAATGAGATGACAATGGAACCAATAACTAACACTTTCTTTACCCATCTTTCAAGTAGAAACCACAATAAACACAAGAAGAGAGAGACCAGGGACAAGCCTGTATGGTACCTTTCAGCCTGAACATTGAGAGAAGAAGGACGTTTTGTTTCACCAACCTTTGCATTTGCCCCTGTTTGTTCCCCGTAGAGTGGCGGTCGTCCGGCACCTGAGGTTTTTCTCCTGCAGAGGGTTGTTTCAGCTCAGACGGTGACAATCCAGGAGCCTGACTTTCCTCATTGCTTTTCACCTGAATGTGCATCACCATCTTTAGATCCTGCAGAGAGGACACATGTATATGCTTGGGATATACACAGCCTCCTAATCTTATCAGATACCTGCAGATCTCCCTTGCATTTGGGCAGGCTTATGGGCCAGAAAAGATTCAGAAGTGCTCCAGAACAAATCTATAGTCCTGTCCAGCCAGCCTGCAGTGAAAGGGGTCCCTCTCCTTCCACACAGTCAAGAGGAAATAATTTGGATGCTATGTGACCTAAGCTTGTCTTGGGTAGGTGAATCTCCAAGAAAAGAGGAGCAACAAAACCACCTCTAAAAAACCCCACACGTTGTGATTATAATAGTTACTGTAATTATAGTCTAACCACACTGCAATTATTGTCATCTTTTTTTTTTTTTCCCAGAGATTTACTTTCCATAAGCAGAACTCAATCACCCCAGGAGGCAGGGGAGCTGCTTTTATGATTTACTTTTCACAGATCCGGCAGGATCCAGAACAAGAACCCTAGCCTGTTAGTCTGAGCCCAGTCACTAAACCACAAACTCTTAAGAGTGCACAGAAGTCTGAAACTTGAGGCCAGGACAGTTTCCACATCAGGGAAGTGGAATGCACATATGCATGTCATTACAAATACCATAGTTTTGAGCTTCAAAAGCAAGGGCTACACAAAACAAGCAGCAAGCATGCAGAACTTACCGGGTTGCCATTTGGTAGACTGTTCATGGTCCGGGTGAATCGTATCACATGGCCATCCCCACGTCTTGCTGGCCAAGCTGGCATAGCATCTGGCAGTGAGTTGGCATCTTGCAGTGGGGCTGGGTGGGTAAAGAGCACATTCGCCTGAGGCCTCAGGCCATCGTTACTGTACGAGTTCTGGCCCTGCAGCACGGGGCCATCTGCCTGCTTCTGAACCCCAGAGACTTGTGATGCTGGCGGGTTCCCAACAGGGCGATTCTCCTGATTGACTGGAAAAGCCTGCAAGGAAGAAAAGAGAAGAGCAAACTCTAAAGGAACCAGCTCAGTTCCCTCCAGTTCACAGCCCCATGCTGAAAACCCACGGAAGCCCTGCAGACCTCTCCTCCCTGGGCTTTCCTGAGGGTACCTCACCTTCTGGCCCATGAGCTGCAACTGGCTGTTGGCTGGCACCACGGGCTGCTGCTTCAGCACCTGAAACTGCTGCTGCTCCTTCCCAGCTCCTCCTCCTTTGAAACTTGGCATCTTCTGTAGAGCTTCCTTGAGCTGCCTGAACTCTTCCATCTGGGCCTGAGAGGGATGAGAAGGGTACAGAGAAACCTCACACAATAACGGGGTTAAACAACTCCTTGCTGAGAATAACCGCTCTCTCATGTCCAGATGTTCAGCACAGACACACTACTAAAGAAGATATATATTTCATATATATGAAAGGCTGAAGATAATCCACAACCATTAATGACAAGCTCATGCTAGTCTCCAGATTTCATGGATATTCCGTATTCTCCCTTTGCCAGTCTTGCATCTTATTTTATTGCATACTTTTAGCCTGGAAGTGCTGACCTATGACACTGAATCTTTGCCCAATGCTATTTAGTGCACGAGTCATTGACGTAACTCCTGCCTTTGCAAAAGAATTGTATCCTAGGTCTTGTTAGGTGCGGCTCCCTCTCCTCCTGTGCCTCACACACATGTACCTTCAGGTTCACTTTTTTCCTTCCTCTGGAGGAATTTCTCCGTGGACACGTTCATCTCAAAGGGGCTGACAATAACTGCCATAATCCTACTTGACAATTCAATTTACTTTGCAAGACAAAATGAAAACTGATTCTCCTGGGCTGCTAAGCAAATGCAACACTTTTCTCTCTATTGCAGCTTATTTCTTCCATCTCCAACCCTGAAAAGTAGGGCTTGAAAAAACTACTCCGGAAAAGCTCCCCACCCCTACCCCAATTATTTATAGGAAAGTGAGGGGGGAGAGCTTTTCATATGCTTGCCACGGTACCTGGATATGGACCAAATTAGGGACTGGGCAGAGTAGGAAAGCTTCCAAGCAGCAAGGAAAGTTTAGCAGGAAATTAATTCCTGAGCAGGATCTGTTGATTTCAGTTCTTCCCCCTGAAATTTGACCTTAACATTAAAAAAAACCAACAAAACAAAACCCAATGAAACCACTCAGCAAAGCTAACATAAAAGGAATGAGGAAAGGAAAAGGAAGCCAAGAACAGTTCATGGGATACAGCCCTAGCTTGTAGGAGACTGCTTCCAGGCAGAACAAGCCAGATGGAAGCAAAACTTGTCCCCATGAAAAGCCCGTTAAGGTGGTGAGCCCAGAAGGAAAGCAGCTTTAGACCAGCCTTAACACACAGACTCCCACGTGCTGTTCGCACCCCATCACTGCAAGCTGTGCATGCATCCCTTGGTGCCTCCGTGCCTCGTTTTACCTGGCAGACCAACTGATATGACAGCTCTTGTGAAACATGTTAGAATCCTTGGAAAATGAACATGTTGTCTGGAATGCAAATTACTCCTTTAAACTTTCACCTGCCAGAAGGAAGCAAGATCCACAAGAGGATACTCAGGGCAAAGCGACACTGCAACGAAGAACCGCAGCGGTGATAAAGAAGCTGGGAGTCTTTGTGGGTGTCTGCTCTAACGTATGGCATCTCACCCCAGTGAAGGCAAACGCAATTCCATTTACCTTTCTGTTCTGAAACACTGATTAGACACTACAAAGGACTGATCAGAAAACTGAAGAGAAAACTTTAGCACTAGGCTTATTGTCAAAAAGATCCAAAGTATTTTCTGAAATCATTGGGACCAACCACTGCCACTTCTGTCAGAGCCAGACAGATGGTTGGAGCACAGCTTTTGCTACACAACTGCCTAGTACATTCAGAGCAGGGAGCCGAGACGTGTCTTCCACACCCAGGGCAAATCCTTTTACTCTTGCTCACTCTCCATTTTGGCGAGAAATGACAGTGAGCTGTTTCTTGCAACCTACTTTTCCCATTGGTCACAACACTGAAGGGGCCAAATTTAAGACTGGCATCACAAAAGCTGCCACCACGTTTTCCAGTCTGCAAGCGCTTGACTTTGTAGCCTCAGCCATCTCTAGCCAAGTTTTTTTTTAATGCTGCTCAGAGTACGCACTGGTTCGCACACTTCAACTGCTGATTGCTTTCTCTAATGCAGCACAGTTAGTCGAATAGCATTTTAAGGGTACTCTGCTGAAGAGTAATTCAGGATTGGTCCTACATGGTGTGCCAGATGCAAACGCACTCGGCATTGCCCCAGCAAGACAAAAGTAGAAATACGCAATACAAACAGAGGAACGCTGATCAACTGATACCGACCCAATTTGTCGGTGGCAGAGGACTGGAGCTGACTGGGTCTCAGTGTTGCTTGAGAACAAACTACAGAACAATGACATTGGCAGCTGCTTTGAAAGTTTGGTCAGGAGGCCCCAAAAACGAAGGCTGAGATGCATTTTGATAGCAGGAGTTGAGAATGTAGGCTTGCCGGGGCACTGGAGAAAGCTTGTAAATCACATGCCGTTTCAATTCCTGGTATGGGCTTGCTGGAGTGACTCCTCTAGAGACTAGAAGTCTTTGTTTAGTTTCCAACACGTACACTGCAGGCAGTACCACTGCTGAGAATCCTGCCACGTGGAGGAGCAGGGTAAAAAAGCAGTTCAGCGACAAGTCACAATTATGAAGGCAGGCAACTCAAATACGCTGACGGTGCACCGAGTCCTCTCAAACCACATCTGATGTGAGCCAAAGAGCTGTCAAATGACTGCCTGCAACATCAGTAACCTGGGCTTCCTGCCTGGAGCAATCCGTTATCTCTGAAGTTTGCAATGTCCTAGAGCCACTTAGTCCCTGCTATTTTTCAGGGCAGATCAGGCCAGAACTCAAGAGCAATCTCGTAGAAGTCAAAACCCACTGCCCCACACACCTCTAGTTCAAGTTCAGCATCCAGTTCAGGGGAAGAATCAATTGTCACCAGCATCTAATCACAACTGGCTCCTTGCTTCTGGGCTTATCCTATAATCCAAGGGAGTGCTTGACAGAAGGCTGTTAATTAACAACAGAAAAGGCTAATTCTGACTGCGACGTGACTTTTCAAGTGTATTTACAAAGTTGGTTGCGTCTTGACTCAGTACAAGAGCCTCAGGCAAACACTGTAGAATCATTAAGTTCTCCCATTTCTCCTGTCTCCCAAGTCATCTGGGAGCTTCCAGCTTCAGCGGGGTGAGCAGAATTCGGTGAGGTCAGGACTTCTAGTGTGCTGAAGAGGCTCACACCATCTCCATAGCATGAGCACAACACCGTATCAACAAAACTTTTGGTTTTTTCCCTGCAGAAGACTGCTTTTCTGCCTCTCTAGTCTTAAGCCAACACCACTTGCATGTCTGCCCCAGCCTCCAAAAGCATTACTGCAATACTGACTACTGAACACCAACTTCTTTTTTACATAGCTCTCCCAAATTTTGTATAGGGCTCCCTCTCTAAGGCCTCACGTGGAGATGCAGAAGGGGACCTTTTGCCAGGGTCACTGAGTGTCTATTTGTAGTCTCAGCAAGCTAGGCAAGGCACCTCTGCATTGCTATTACTCTCTGCAATTAATTTTATAGGCATAAACAATTCATCATCATTTGGTGTGGAAGTATTTGAGACACGGGTAAGTGACAGGAGGCATTCCAGGGTTGGGAAAATGCTGGTTCAGGCTCACGTGAACCACAGTGACTCGTGTAGTGTACCTGTATTTTCAGCTCCTGGGACAGATTCTAAGCTGGAGAGTTTTACTTATACAGAACGCATCTATACTACCAGCCCTGGTTTAGGCAACTCATCGCACTGGAATAGAGTTGATAACTAGATTTGTTATTTAGAGAATATTTGATGGTGCACTGAGACGCCAGTGAAAGATTGGCCCGTGTGGCCACAAACACCCCTTCTGGATTACCTGGGCGTTAAGGAGCTGAGAGTGAACTTCCTGGTGGGCCTTCCGAAGCAGCTTGCTCTCTTCTCTGAGTTTAAAGACTGTATCTGCAAGAGAAGACGACATTCGCTTCAGCACACTATTTTCACAAGTGTAGCATCTCTCTTCCTTACCATAAATTCCTCCTGACCTCATAGATGTCTCCAAGCCGAGGAATTACAGTGAAGCGCTAGCTAGGGATTAGCCAAACACACTGCCAAACTTGAATTACCATTCCTTTCGGCACTCCGGAGTCCTGCCCATCCAAGGAACCTCCTCCTCTCCAGAGTATCTCTGCTAACTATTGCTATCAGAGTCAGGCTCTTGCTGTGCTTGCTATCAGAATAAGATATTTGTTTCTTCATTTCCCTTACCCACTGCAGCCAAATAGCAGGGAGAGCAGGGAGCAGAGGTCACTGCCCCTGCCTTTGGTAACTGGAAGGTTGAGAAACAACTACAGGGGAGGTCTGTCAGGTCTCCTGAACCCACAGCAGATCCAATAAGCAGGTTCGCTCCTACTGCACAGAGAAGGATGCTTCTTGAAAGGATGGTACAAACAAAACAAAAAAAACCCCATAACCCACTTACAGAAAGCAATCACAAGGACAACTAGGTCCTTGGGCTCATTTATTCCTATGCTGTTAAGTAGGAAGCTTGTGCCTCGCAGCCCCCAGGCTGGGCTCCGTTCAAGCCCTTTCTATACTCCTAAGTACTTCAGTGACAAGACACACAATGCACCTACCTTTCACTGCCTTGAATATAATTGTGTATCCTCCAATAAAAAGAAAGACTGTGTAAAAAAATGCCAGCCTTATTTTGGATCCTGAAGCTCTCTTAAAATATCACTAGAACTGCACGCACTGGGATTTCTCTGCAAACATAGTTGCACCTCCCAGGACAAAGGTGGGAATTTTTCCCATAACAGGATGGTGACTTTGCTGTAGGCTGAATGGCATGCAAGATTTCAGCTCAAGATTATAGATATTTCTGATTACAGTGGGACATCTTTTTTTTATAACCTTCATCCCTGGGACAGCACATTTTGCCACTGAGGCTGGGCGCTGTGTTCTTGCTTTGCGGTGAAGGTTAACATCAAACTGAGAAAGGAAGGCTCTGTCTTTCCTGCAGTCAGAAGAAAATATGGAATTATGTCCTATGGGACTACAGCTAGGACAGCTTTAACTGTGTGTACACACAGTGCTGAAAGTGCAGGCAGCTGTGGGTGTTGGCCTGGAGCAGCGAAGAAGGGATACGTGTTTAGGCAGCTAGTCCAGGCTAGACGACAGCTAGCACAAGACTGCTACTGCTAAGACCTCTGACTACAACACAGATGTCCCCCCAGGCCTTCCAGAGAACCAAAGGCATCTCAAGCGTGGGAGAGATTTCCAAGAGAATCCTGCAGCTTCACTGAGCCAATACCTCAGCAACATCTAGGTCTTCAAAGCATCTTCAGAAACTGGAAATCAAAACCTTCGTGTCATTGTATGTCCTTCCTCTCCCACCAACATGGTGGACATGAAATCCTGGTCCCAATGACTGCATCAGGAGTTTTACCACTGGTGTCAGTGGGAAGAAAATTTCAGCTTTAACTACAACTTCCAACAGAAGCTCAAAGATCAGAATTATCCCTCTGCCTTCAGAGCAGACTGTGCCAATGTCTGATGAGAAAAAAAAAAAGCGCAGAGTACAGAATTAGCATGGGGAAGCACAGCAGAGGACAGGCTGTGCTGGGGCGGGGGGGTGAAAGGCAGCATAAATAGACTGCAGGTCCTGTAAAGCAGGGAAGAAAATAGTTCATAATGCAGCAGGAGAGGGCCTGGAGTAGAGGAAGGAGGCAAACAGGATTAAACAGGCCCTGGTTAACAAGGCCAGGAGGCTTCAACTATCCCAGCATATCCTCATAACCCATTAACCAACATTCAAAAACCACTTGCAGAAGCAGGGCTTTTCAGGAACAGGGCACAGATACCCCAACAGCACCATAACCGTTGGATCACATGGCACAGCTGCATCGTCCCCAAATCCCAGCATCTTCTGCATGTAGATAGCTATGTCACCAACCTAAGAGCTGCCCCAAAGCTGTAAAGCAACCAGGAGCACCAAGAGGAGCTACCAAACCCAGCTCCACCTGTGAAAGCAAAACTCATAGTTCCCAGTGGGCTTCTGCTTTTCCCCAGCATCCCTGGGGCGAGGGTTTCATTTTTGCAGCAGAATCTAGCAAAAAATCCCTCCGTTCCCATTTAACAGCCCTGAGCAATGCCCTCTGCTCAGATACCTCTTCTGTTCTCCAGTGTACTCACTGACAGAGGCACATCTTCCGACACATGTTTCCTAAGGGCACATTATACATAGGAAATACTGGTGGGACATAAGGAAAGAAACCAAGGCATTAGCAATGCTACCAGCTCCCTGTCTTTGCCACCTCTCATGAGGCTGTCTTGCTCTTTTGTATGGCATGGTTAGCAATACTTAAGGGAAGATTTAGTAGCCAGCTTTGAGCTTAAAGCACAGGAGAGAGATGGCACCAAGTGAACAGTAGCCTGGGAAGATGGACAGAGTATTAATATCTCAGCCTTAAGTTGACCTTCCTGACTAGCTTCCCTCTTTGAATTATTTTCCTGATCGTTCTTCGCCTTTCTCTGGCAGAATTTGTTTTCTTACTTCATTGGGGGCTGCATATTTCAAGAAGAGAGACAATCAAATATTTAGGTTTGCGCTTGCTTGTGGCTCAGTTCCCCCCTTCTAACCCAGGAGTGCTCATCAGATACCAGGGCTTTGTTGATCAGAGAAAAACAAACAAACAAACCATCAGCAGATTTCACTCTCCCAGACCAAATCTAAGTAAGAACAGATGTGAACCTTAAAAACCCCACAGTCTAATTAAACAGCAGACTAAATAGAAACTACTCTTTGGGAATTAAAAGGATCAGCATTCTCTGCAATACTTGCACTATTAAATTCATTTTATAGACCTACACCATTAATTACAAAAAGTATGTTTAATTTGCTCCCAAGCTTAAATGTTAGCATTCACAGGGTTCTAGTAGCATAGAAACTGGTTCCCATTGTCAAAAGTGCAGAGAGAAGTGGAAAATGTATACTGAAATAAATAGGATACCTAAATGCCGCAATGTTTTCTCTCTGCCACAGGAAGCATCTCTGCTAACTTAGCTACACTTACCCACTGGAGAAAGGCTAGGGTAAGGCAGTAGTATCTGACGGATGAACACGTCGTTTCTGCCCCAGCCTGCTGTGGAACCACAGGCATGTACCTCCATGCCTTTTACTTTTGGATTATCTCAACCATTTTGAGTGTGACCTCCTTGGGACATGGCCTGTGTCACAGTCTGAATACAGTCAGCATCTGGCACAATAATTTGTTATCTTACCTGGCTCTACACAAATTCTACACAAATAAGTAGCAGCTGCAGTAAGAGTAAGCAGCCAGCCAAAGCCAATGAGGCTTTCAAGATAACCTGGTTGGTTACCTGGTTGATCCTGCCAGTAGCATATGCTTGTCTCAAAGCTTAAGCCGTGCATGTCTAAGTACACACGGGCGGTACAGTGAAACTGCGAATGGCTCATTAAATCAGTTATGGTTCCTTTGGTCGCTCCTCTCCCGCTCCTTGGATAACTGTGGTAATTCTAGAGCTAATACATGCCTGTTTTTTGGGGACAGACTTTTTAGCAGGGTCTGCTGTGACAGGACAAGGGGTAATGATTTTAAACTAAAAGAGGGTAGATTTAGACTAGACATAAGGAAAAAAATTTTTACAATGAGGGTGGTGAAGCACTGGCAGAGGTTGCCCAGAGAGGTGGTGGAAGCCCCATCCCTGGAGGCATTCAAGGTCAGGCTGGATGGGGCTCTGAGCAACCTTATCTAGTTGGAGAAGTCCCTGCTCACCGCAGGGGGGTTGGACTAGATGACCTCTGAAGGTCCCTTCCAGCCCGAATGATTCGATGATTCTATAACACCATGGAAGTGCTGGTGTTGACAGAAGGCAGTGATGCCCCATGCAGTATAACAGAGCAGGGGGGCTCCGAACCGCAGAGAACACAAAGTGTGGCTAAACCTGTCAGTGTCTCTCATGGGGCTATAAAAAAAAAAGGAACCTCCTCTCTTCTGTGACCCTACACTGACTGTGCAGTTGCAGCCTGGTAAATGCCTTTGCCAGCCCAAGCAGCCAGAGGCTTTGGCGGTGTGTATTCCTACACAAACACACCACCTGGGAACCCCAGTGGCTTTCCACGCATGGGGAAGCTGCTTGATCGCCTGCTCTGCATCTCTTACCTCCCCTCAACACAACCTCAGGACACCTGGCCAGTTTGAATGCTGTCCTTGTTCCTTCTACCGAGGTATAGAAGAGCTCACAGTCATACAGAAGTGCTCCTACAGTATTTGCAGACCTTTTGGGGACCTGTAGAAGAAACACCGTCCTCTCCTGAACTCAGTGCTTCAGTCCTTTCTCTGCCTGGTGTTTTCTCAGCTCTCCATCACACTCACCCTGCAAGTTTGCGACTTCACTGTCCTTCTCCTGCTGCAGCTGGGCATATTTCTGGCTATGGGTCTCCAGCACCTTACGATGTTCCAGTTTCAAGCTGTTGTGCTGCAGCTGCAGGTCAAGCAGCTGCTTCTTGACATCATCATGCTGGTTCTGAATATGAGAAGAAGTGACAAACAGTCAGTACAAGGAGGAGAAGAGTAATTTAGCTATTGCCAAGTGCTACTCGAGTGCCTCTGTCTGGTAAGTTGCTTGGGGAGGCAGAAGAGATGTTCGTTCCTCCAATAAGGTAGCTAGAAATGCCAGATATAATAAAATATTCTTTGTCTTCAGTAGTTCAGGAGGGATGTGAAATGCCAATTAAACTCTGCCTTGTGAAGCAGTTTGGGAGGTCACCTTGGAAGCCACTAAACTGAAAGCAGAATGCAGCGGCAAGTCCACTCCTGCCTGAAAAAGAGATGGAGACTGGGCCACAGCCAAGAACTACTCCTACTCCTTCCCTGCACACCCTGCTCTGAGAGCGCAATGCAGGCTATAATATTTGCTGATATCAAAACCAAATGCCTGTGGAACACTCTGCAAATCCAAAGTCCTTTCCAGAGTCCCAGACGTGCTGAAGGACAACATTACCTGCAAGGACAATTTCCATGGTGCACGTAGCATCAGTCTGCACGTTGTATTACAGGAGTAGTTTGCCTTTAAGTAGGGCTAAGGTCTAATTCCCATCGCCTTTCTGTGTGCAGGTATTGCTAGTCACTTGGGACATATGGACACCTAACCACTTAGGTTGTTCTCTCTGCTTGATTTGCTTTCTGACAGCCTGGCTGTTCTCCCACCCACCACTCCAAGCTGCTAGAACAGGAGGGAGACCTCTTGCAAGGATACCACATCCTCTCACATAGCGAGACTAGAGAGAGCCCGCATTCCCCATAGTAACATGGGGCTCACAGGCATAAAACGCCAGGATAACAAGGCTCTCCCAAGACCACAGACTATTTCAAACAGGCCAAGAATTCATCAGATAGAAGTGGGTTGAAGAGCTGTTCTCTTCTCCCCTCTTGCAGAGCCCGAGAACAAAACATGCTGAGACATCCTTTTGCTCAGACCCATTGAACCAGAATTCACCTCCTTTTTGGTTCCCATGGTAACCCAGAGAGTCCTTCCACATTCAGTTTGTCAACACCAATTACGTATGCAGATTGACTGGCTCACAGGTGAACCCTGGCCCTTCCACACAATAGCTCCTCAGGACTCAGGCAGCAATTTCAATCAGCCTTCCTGTAAAAGAAACCACCCCATCTTCTTTTTTAAAAACCCCAACCCTTTAAATGCTATCCATGGTTGCATTTATCCCCAGTAAAACAAAGCATTTGTGGCCCAGGCATTCTCCCTTGAAGCAATTATCCTCCACTAAAAGGAGAGAAATAACTGTGCTCCAAAAATGCATGCAATGCAGAAGAAAAAGCTATCGGTATGGAAGGGTCCCAGAGACAGAACAAAGAGGAGAGACAAGGATGTCAGGTTAATCAGATCACAAGATCAGGAGGGAAAATAAAGGGAATAAAAGATCTCTGCTTTGGCTTTCAAAGACATTAGCTACTTACAGTTCTCATCAGAACCACTGGCAGAAAGTACTGCAGAGGACCCACATCCCTAAAATCATTTTGATACTAAACACCTTGAGAAACCACCAAGCTTAGGAAGCGAGAATTCATTTTAACAAGAAACTCTAAGCAATTCAAGGAATTTTAAGTCCTCATCAGCTCAGGTCAATTAATTTCTAGCCCATATTCTGTCTGGCAGGTGATGCGCACAATGTCTGTCCGCCGACTGCTCACAGTCAGGAAGAAGGGAGGGAATATTCATCCTTTGACAGCAGCAGGAAGCTGAAGAGAGAGAGAAGTCCCTTGACCAAGATCACAGAAAGCACCTGAGGCCCAGTCCAGCTCATTAAGCACACAGAGCGTCCTCACTCTCAGCTGGTTTCTAAGGATGGCTGTCACCAATGTATGCAAACTTTAGGAGGCAGCTAAAGACGCTGGTTTATTGTAGTTGTAGGACAGGAGGTCTGAAACATGCTGTGCGTGATTATTTTTCAGAGAAGCAACTTGACTGGGTCAAGGATGCTCTGCTTACAGTTAAGTTCTACCAAACTGACCCAGTTCTACCAAAGCTAGGTATGCTGACAGGCGTGAGGAAGTCAGGAACCTCCCATGTCCAGAGCTGCCCATCTGACTGTCACGTCATTCCTTTCTCTGCCTCACAGATATGCTGTTTGACTCAGTCAAGGAGAAACTGCAAGACACAGCACATGAGTGTTGTGCAGATCATGTACAAATGCAGCTGGGGGTGAGGGAATACCGAGAGACCGTGCTGACATTTCATGCTGTGTCCCTACCCATCATGCCCAACACTGTGATATTGGGAAATCCTGTCATTCAGGATGTCAGCTAATCTTTCACAAATCAGGAGTCCTTCAACTCAGCTATATGACTTCAGGCCAGCAAGTCCTCTCATCCCACCTT
>NW_009597622.1:0-35514 GCF_000690535.1 Cariama cristata | reverse complement strand
TTCCCTCCAGCATGTCGACCACACCACACCACACAGCTAGGTATTGTCAGCAAACTTGCTGAGGGTGCATTCAAGCCCAATGTCCATGTTGCCGACAAAGATGTTAAACAGCACTGGTCCCAATACCAACCCCTGAGGAATGCCACTTGTCACTGGTCTCCACTTGGACATTGAGCCATTGACCATCTTTGAGTGTGATCATCCAGCCAATCCCTTATCCATCAAGTGGTCCATCCATCAAATCCATGTCTCTCCAATTTAGAGACCAGGATGTCGTGCGAGACAGTGTCAAATGCTTTGCACAAGTCCAGGTAGATGACATCAGTTGCTCTTCCCTTATCCACCAATGCTGTAACCCTGTCATAGAAGGCCACCAGATTTGTTAGGCACAATTTGCCCTCAGTGATGCCACGTTGGCTGTCCCCAAACACCTCCTCGTTTTCCATGTCCCTTAGCAGAGTTTCCAGGAGGATCTGCTCCATGAGCTTGCCAGGCACAGAGGTCAGACTGACTGGCCTGTAGTTCCCTAGGTCTTCCTTTTTTCCCCTTTTTAAAAAAGGGGGTTATGTTTCCCCTTTTCCAATCAGCAGAAACTTCACCAGACTGCCATGTCTTCTCAAATACGATGGATGGTGGCTTAGAAACCTCATCTGCCAGTACCCTCAGGACCCACGGATGCATCTCATCAGGTGCCATGGACTTGTGGACCTTCAAGTTCCTTTGATGGTCTTGAACCTGATCTTCTCCTACAGTGGGTGGTTCTTCATTCTCCCAGTCCCTGCCTTTGCCTTCTGTGTCTTGGGCAGTGTGGCCGGAACACTTACGGGTGAAGACTGAGGCAAAAAAGTCATTCAGTACCTCAGCCTTCTCCATGTCCTGGATAACCAGGTCTCCAGTTTCCTTCTGGGGAGGGCCCACATTTTCCCTAGTCTTCCTTTTATCACTGATGTACCTGGAGAAGCTTTTCTTGTGGCCCTTGACATCCCTGGCCAGATTTAATTCTATCAGTTCTTTAGCTTTCCTGACCTGATCACTGGCTGCTTGGACAATTTCTCTGTATTCCTTCCAGGCTACCTGTCCTTGCTTCCACACTCTGTAGGTTTCCTTTTTGTGACTCAGTTTGTCTAGAAGCTCTTTGTTCATCCATGCAGGCCTCCTGACATTTTTGCCCAACTTATATACACCACAGTACTGCACAGACGCCAGATATAATTTCTATGCCTAAATAAAGTAGACTTATGATGCAAAGCTGAAGCCAAATGTGGATTTATGTTTAAAGGTAACCAAGGGGGACCTAAGGCATGTACTTTTGCAGTACAAGGCAAAAAGGTTGACCACAACTTCATACATGTTTGCCTGACAGCCATCCCCACAAACCAGCAGGCATGCCACCCCCACAAACCTACAAACCCACAAAACCCTGCTAAAAAGGCCCAAATGAAATTCTTTCCAGAATTTCCCCAGTAGAGGTTCCTTGCTCCTTCCTACTGAAATCAATCATTTCTGCAGGAAAATCTATGAAAACAGAAAAATATTAAGCTCTAATCAAAACCTCAAAAGGTGCAAAAGATGCAAATTAAACACATGCCCATTGGCTCAAGGTTCCTTAACTCCTTGTACCCAACTCCCTCAAGGTTTAAAGTAAGGAAAGGAGGAATGTGAGGCTATAAGCCTGTGCTCTTGCTGTTACATCAACTTCTGCAGTTAGAAGACGTCCAGACAGATGATTTCAAAATCATGTGGGATCCAAAGTGTTCAGGACTTTGAACACTTGAATCATTCTCTTTAAATAAGGCAGCAACCACTTTCCACAGCAGTCAAAGTTTCCAATAACTGCAGTGTATTAGTCAAGATACCATGTACTACACTAATCTACTGAAGAGGTGACAGAGGCACAGAAAACTGTGTAAGGCCAGCATCTGAAAGGAAAGGTTGCAGGCTCTTGGGCAAACACAGATGATAAAAGCATTCCTGGAGGTTGTTGCTATCTAAGCATTCTGGAACAGCCAAGGACATCTTCAGAAAGGCACAGTATCATCTTCGGAAACTCCATTCTCATTATCTATTTTGTTTGTTCAGTACTTGTTTTGTCTCAACAACCTTGCATGACCCTCTTTAAAGCCAATGGAAGTTAAACACACTCAGGCAAGAACAAAATGGAAATCAACAAAAGAACCATACATAGGCTTTGAGTTGGCAGACAAACCTGAACCCAGTAACATTTTTGGATAAATATCACTTTGATTTGCCCTTTCAGGCCCAAATATAGATCCAAATAGGAACCAAAACCACAATTGCCAACATGTTGGTGATGAACTGAACACATCTTAAAAACAGAAACAAAACCACACACAAAACCCAAATGCAAGAACAATCAACAAAAATCTAAATTAAAAGCTAAACTGATTTGAGAACATATGTCTGTGATGGTGCCCCTACATTTCACAAAAGCAACAAAAGATGCCGCACAGCTCAGACCAAACCCTGTTTGTCCCAAGGCCTGAATTTTACAATAAATTTGTATCCTTAGCTTACCTTTTCTTCTTAGGCATAAATGAACTAGCCTGGAGGCTCCATTTGGTGCTCTCTACAAAACCTATAAGCACTCAGTCACTGACAAAATATTCATACCTTTTCAGTGCCATTCTCACTGTACCCGCTTTTTGAGCATCCCCATGCGTGACACACAATGTACAAAAAAAATATTACGACAGAAGCTCCAGTGTTTACTGCATAGCTAATGACACTGTCCCAGCTGATTAATTTGTGCCCTTTGATGTGACCTTTTTCTTCAACCAAGTTAATATGCAAGCTTAACTTTGCCGAGGAAATCAGTCAAGTTCTGCTTACAATTCCAATAGTGTAAATCTGAAGCAAGTTCATTGTTCTATTCCCAATGTTACAGAAACACAAAGATGGTATTTTAGACCAACAGCACTGTGAAATGTGATGCATATCTAAAATCAGACACTAGTAATGCAGAAAGATTACATTTTAGATTAGCAACGATGTCCCAACATCACACAAGGAAAACAAATGCAAGGCAGCTTCAGGAGGAATAATTTGAATATCCTGTAAACACCACTAAATTCTAACTTAATCCCAACAAAAATGCTTGCTGTCATTGGTGAATACACTATTCAGCAGCTATCAAGAAATGAGCAAAAGTTTAAGAAGCAAAGAGGAACAGAATTTACAAATTACATCTCAGATACAAAGCTATGTTAAACATGATGCTCTCACCTGGAATACTGTATTCAGTTCATACTGTCATGTAAGGTATGTAAGAACCAAGTAGGGTTCAAAGTGCATTATAAGAGTGATTTAGAGACATTTTTCCATATAATAAGAAATTGTTCAAATTGGGATTGGACACAGAGGACAGACAACTGTAGGGCAAAACTCTGTTGACACACAACTCTTCCTGATTAGACTCAACAAGTAGCGTTCAAAGGCAGACAATAGAACCTGAATTCCAATGTCTACCAAACATCTTTAATCAGAAAGAACCCTGAATAGTTATGAATGTGCTATGTAATCCAAGAAACTAGAAGAAAAGACATGCTGCAAGAACATCAAACAGTGAGACAGAAGATTCCCAAAAAGAAGATGCCTAGTAAACTGCGAAAATAATCATCTGCCCTACAATGCCAGCATACACACCAGAATCACAGTCCACTAACAAGTCAGCACAGGAAGAGGCTCAGGTGTGTAAACAAAATCAAGGAGGATACTAGTAACATCCTTGTTTCTTGAGGATGTCCTAGGATTTCTGGAAGCACTTTTGTGCAGGCAAGAAACACCTTTACGTAGGCCCAAGCAAATAACAGTGAGTTCCCACACTCCAATTTACAGGTCCATTGTAGCAGCTGCACAACTCTTGCAGCAAGCTCTGCGAACAAAAAGCAGCCAAGGCAGGTGAACCAAAACTGTCTGGGATTCAGTGGCAGCAATCTCACAGACAGGCATCTGCCCTGATATCTTAATTTCTGGATTTTATTCACTGGTTTAAAATTTTCATTTTAAATTATATAGCTTTTACAATGATGTATCTTCTTTTTTTATTTTCAACATTAGAATGTACAACAGCTATGTGTTGCAACTGTGTTGGGAGACTGGAATTAGGAATAGCAGTACAAACACATCAAAGAAGACAGACGTAGAAGACATGTCATAGAAAGCATAATATGGTTCAAACTTAAATTGAAGTGTTACCACAAAATACAGAATTGCTACCTTGTGATATATTTTTATTACAGTTTATATTTAATCTTGTATATTCTTTCTTGTGCTAAATCTTGTTTCCTTTGCTTCTGATAATAATCCAAATCTGATGTGCTAATTACACACTCCAGTAGTTTCTAGGACCCTGGGGAATGAAAAAAAGGACTCAGCTGCATCATGTCACTGAAACTATTCACCTTCCTACTCAAAACACTCGTGTCAGCTCAGAAATGCACCAGAAAGGTGTCCACAGTTTTTGCCACCTGCAAATTCTCACCAGTCAGAGACAATGAGCAAAGAGTTGTCAAATAACAGTAGTGAATTAATAGTCTCCAGCTGCACATCAGTGCGAAAAATCTGACCTTTCCTAAACTGACCCGGAAGATCCCCTGTGTCTAAAATATAAATATGTGCATAAACAAGCAGCAGTTAAAACTTACGTCAACAGCTCCTTGTTGCCTTTTCAGATAGAAAAGATTTTCAGAAGCATAGGGACAGATGAGCCCCAAATTCTCACCTTCTTTTGGAAAATCTCTGTTGAAATATCATCACTGGAATCCACAGTTAAGTATACCTTGTCCTTACTTTTATCACATATATGTTTTGAATTTCTTATTAACTATCCCATAGATTTAGTTTGTTGAAACTCTTAATGTCAATTTTCTGCTATGAAACACACTAGCACTGGAGTTTTCTCTGGATGGCTCCTTTAATGGTTTCTTAGCTGCTCTTCTGTTTTGTTTTGGTTTTGGTTTTGTTTTTTTTAAAGTTTACAACTTATTCAGAATCATGCTGCCCTTTTAATCTCTTGCTGGACCTGCTGTTCTCTTCATGTTACTATGTTATGTCTTGAGCTACATTAAGATGACTTGGAAATAGAGAAACAGGATTAAATCCTTGCTATTAATCTTTATGACTGTAACAAAGCCTAATGGGAAATTGAAGCGAGAAGAGTGAAAATGATTAAGGTGCTTGAGTAGTACATATTTAATTACTTTCAGAAGACAGTGGCTCACTAACATGGGTGTAACCAGTGTTACTTAACCTTTGCCAAGAATCTGAGGAATATGGAGTCCGACTCATGGTAGTGGGAGATAATTTTTTACTGTTAAAAAAACTGTAATGGGATGAAAGGATGAAAAGGAATGTTTATACTAAACAGCAGAAAGTATTTTAAAATTGTAAATCTGAAAGTCTGAACACATCAGATATGAAAATTTAGGGCAAAAGATCAAAAATAGTCTGTAAAGGACTACATTATATTGGCAGAGGGAAGGAAATTACCTCATGAACTATTGCTTTCATGTGTTTTTCTAGAATTTTATCAGACTATTCTCTTTTTTTGTGTCAGTGTAAGCCAATTCTCATGAATCTGTGAGTCATTCTTATGAACAGGAGAAAGTGGTCAAGAAGTCAGGAGCTGTTTAGGTATAGTCCTAAACCTATTTATCTACAAAGTTCTAAATGAAATTCTGTTTTTCAGAACACAAAAGGATCATATTTTGATTTTTATGGAAATTTCCTAATCGTGTCCCATGTCTTAAGCTAGCTTTTGCTGAGAAAACAGGCAACAGTGTCCACAGTGTTCTACAGGTGGAACATTAATCTTTTACAAAATTTAGTCAGCTATTGTGATGTGCAGACAGGGATCAGAGACCTTTGGAGAGGATGACCTTATGGGCATCAAACACGCTGGAAACATGAAAAAATGTCCTTTGGGAGTGATATAAGGTAAGGCAGGAATTTAGTATTCTTATTAGCAGGTGAAATATCTATAGCTCCTGAGGAAAGCTAGGCTTCAAAACCCAACAGGATATAAAGTTCAAACATTTTACCCACCTTTGAAAACTCAACCAAAATGACCAGTTTGTTTTTCTCAGAAACAGCCCCTCTCACCCAGCTGTGTAACAGCTAAGAGTCAGCAGGCCTTGAGTTAACAGCTCTCCATTCAGAATGGGGAAGGGAAGGAATCCTAATTCTGGAATTTGTTTTGCCTGTAATCTGCCAGAACTCAACTGGCTATCAAACCACACTGTGACACTCCTTCCTTACACATTGGAAGAAAGTTAAGTTTCCGCAAGCATGAGCTGGGAAGGATGGGCTGTCTCCCATTTAACACCCTGTAACACTTTTTGCTTACTTTGTTTTGCAATTGTTTTAAAACTATGCTGTGGATTATGGATATGAATATTTTAGAACAAATAAATAAATGGGACAGAGCACTTTTGCAGTATCATTCTCCTACCCTCCTGCCCTTCTTTTGCTTTATAGGAACAGCCAGAAGCAACCCAGAGGGTGCTTGACTTGGCAGTTAATGACCAAGGCAAAAGGTCATGTACAAAAACTTTGCTTCCAAGAAACACTCAGTTTAGCAGTTATCACTAATTGACGCTGAGGAAAGATCAGACTCCAAGCACTCAGACACTCCATTTCTCCTTATCTGTCAGTGAGTTAATTGCTGCCTCTTTCTCCATCTCAAGAGAGGCACCAGCCACTGATGAAACCAGAGTGCCCAGCTTTTGAAGGAGTCACACACATTGACCCAGACTTTTCCAAGTGACCTTTCAAAGGCCATTCTGTGATACTTCTTACAAAACACATCAGAATTGTGATCTTTCTTTGCTGCCCCTAATTATAAGGCTAATCCAGTTCTCACTAAATACAGCAACGGTTTTAATATTTTCGAAACATGGAGTTATATTTAGCATCCAAACATGATGTACTGTTCACAAGGTCATGGAGTCTGGAACTGAGAAGAAGCTGTAACTTCTTCAAGTTACTCTCATGCTCTAGGCTTTTTTGGAAAGAAGCATGTGCTGTTTTTCGAAGAGATTCTTTGTGGATATATTTAACCAGATCCTTGGGAAAATCCTTCTTGTGCTAAAATTAGGATTCAATGATCCTAAAAGACAAAAGTTTCTGTAACACTAGGTAAAAGTATAATCTGTGAAGTTGGTTTTCAGATTCCTTCTTTATCCAACAATACACTGCCATCGTGTGGTTCAGTACAGCAACGACAATATTTATTAAGGTACACGGATGCGATACTCCTAGGATGTTTTCATAGATCTTTCATAGCTTTAATTTCTATTACGCGAATAATGTACCAACTTCATGCTTTCAGAGTATTTACTGAAAGTTTAAAAAAAAAAAAAACAAATTATGTGATTCCTTCTTCAAATTAGAAGAGTTAAAAAATGTTCAATGACATTTGAAATTAACTGTATTTCGTTTGCTTTACTTTAATAGTGGACTGTTTCTATTGCAGACAACTGTCATCCTTCCATTTTCTTTAATTAATCCAAAAGGGGTGCCTTCTTGGAATAATAATATTTTATATATATGTGTGTGTGTGTGTGTTTATGCACTTAACTCTATTGATCTCATGGTCAATTGCTTCTCTGACTTGAGAAAGAGTAAATGGCTTTCTAGTCATTCCCTCAATCCTTTATCTTCTAACAATAACTTGCTGTCTTAATCCTAAGTATTCAGCTATGGATCCCAATGGGCCAACCTGCTGAAGGCCTCTCACAAACTTCCGTTGCTTGTCTCAGAGCTCTGGTCTTAGACAGAGCTGCACTAGAAAAGGTAAGCTCTTCAGAATCTGAAATTTAAGGAAAAGTAGCGCAAAGGAAACACTCCTTAGTGCATCTTCTAATTGATTTTCCAACATACAGAACAGTGAGACCATGCCTCATCTTCTCTACGACAGAAAAAAAAGCATTATGGTTACTGTGAGTGTAACATTCACACGGGGCCACTCATTTCCTCTCTTTGAAACACTTATGCAAGGTCCTGGGTAATCCAATGATAAGCAGTTGGCAGAAGAAAATCCCTATTTCTTTTTCTTCCCTGGAATCTGTTTTTTAATAGCTATTCGTGCTTTTAAAAAAATCCATCTGGCTTCATAGTGCTAGGAAGTCAATGCTGTCCAGGAAAGTCAAGAGCTGTAGGTAGCACTTCATCTAGGAAGGCAGAATAGCATAGCATAGCATAGCATAGCATAGCATAGCATAGAACGAGACTACTTCAGTTGGAAGGGACCTACAACGATCATCTAGTTCAACTGCCTGAACACTTCAGGGCTCACCAAAAGTTAAAGCATGTTGTTAAGGGCACTGTCCAAATGCCTCTCAAACACTGACAGGCTTTGGGCATCGACCACCTCTCTGGGAAGCCGGTTCCAGTTTTTGACCACCCTCTCAGTAAAAACAATGCTTCCTAATGTCCAGTCTAAATCTCCCCTGGCACAACTTTGAACCATTCCCAGGCATCCTGTCGCTGGATCCCAGGGAGGAGATCAGCACCTCCCTCCCCACATCCCCTCTTCAGGAAGCTGTAGAGAGCAATGAGGTTGCCCCTCAGCCTCCTTCTCTCCAAACTAGACAAGCCCAAAGTCCTTCAGCTGCTCCTCATAGGACATTCCTTCCAGCCTTTTCACCAGCTTTGTTGCCCTTCTCTGGACGCATTCTAGGACCTTCACATCCTTCTGAAATTGTGGCGCACAGAACTACACACAGTATTCAAGGTGAGGCCGTGCCAATGCTGAATACTGCGTGACAATCCCCTCTTTTGCCCGGCTGGTTATGCTGTGTTTGATGCACCCCAGGATGGGGTTTGCCCTCTTGGCTGCCAGGGCCCACTGCTGACTCCTACTGAGCCTGCTGTCAACCAGCACCCCCAGATCCCTTTCTGCAAGGCTGCTCTCCAGCCACTCCTCTCCCCATTTATACTTGTGCCTGGCATTACTCCATCATAGGTGCAGAATCCAGCGTTTGGACTTGTTAAATTTCATCCTATTAATCATTGCCCAATGCTCCAATGTATCTAGATCCCTCTGCAAGGCCTCTTGTCCCTCAAAAGAGTCAACAGCACCCCCCAGTTTGGTATTATCAGCAAACTTGCTAATGGTACATTCTACTCCTGCATCCAGACCGTTCATAAATATTTTGAACAGAACTGGCCCTAGAATTGAGCCCTAAGGAACACCACTGGTGTTCTGTATCACACTGGTGTGGTACTTTTTAAGAATTTGTCTCTGACATGGTAAGATGTCACAGATACAGACCGATAGCTGTTACTGCACAGTGAACAAACAACAGCTTGCTTTAAAAGGCTGTCTTTATTTTTATTCACAAGGACTGCAGCAGCATCTCTAAGGGACACTGAGTTGTTACTTTCAAATAAGCAACTTGCTTGGAGGAGACAGATAGCATTCAAAGCTCACACTAGTTATTTGTTATTGCATGGCCATGGAAAAAGATCTTCCTGACTCAATCATTACTGCAATTGCATTATGTCCTGGAATGCAGTAATAAATATTTTTCTGATCTAAAGTTAGTAAGAAATCAAATCTGCTTTCTTTCCAGCACTTATATAAACTTGTAAAAAGCATTTATATGGATTAATTTATATATATAAACACAGAAATTTACATTACCTTTATCTATTCAATTTCTTGTTTTTTTATAGTGCAGCCCTTAGCTGTTATATTGGGAGGATAGATACACTAGAATATTCCACAGGTTGTTCAGTATGTTATGCCATATACTGTATTACATCACTTTCTATTACGTTCCACGAAATACAATTTATAAAGAAGTCTTTCAAAGACCCTCACCATTCCCATTTCCCTTATTTTGTTGTTTCTGTATCACTTTTTATATGAAGGACGTGCAGTTGGACACAGCAACCCAGAGGAGGGCGTCCTATTGCTTTGTATAATGACCCGCTCTCCTGGAGCCGAGCCCAGGCAGCCGTGGGCAGGGGATGGCAAGTCAGCAGTGGATGTACCGCATAGATGTAACGGGAGACAGGCGCGTACGCTAAGCTAAGGCACCCCGCAGCCACCACCTCCTGGGAAAATCTGAGTGCTCACTACCTACCGTAACTCTGGGAGACGGCTGCGCACCTGAGCCCCTGGACTCCTGGAACCTGGGGGCTCTCTAACTCTGCCTGCAGCCTGCCCCTACGCCCCGTCTCCCAGCACACCGCAGGCTGTCACTCACTCGTCCCCTGACTTCTCCAAGAAAATCACCCCACAGCTCTTTTAAGATTTCAGGAGCTTTTTGCAGCCTGAAAGGTCTGGAGTGAAAGGTGAAGATTTTGAGCCTAGTCAATTGTCTGAGCTGCTAAACAGCAATTGCTTCTGAGAATTTTAGGCTGAACTCACTGCAAACCCATATTTAATATTGAACCTGAGCCAGGTCCTACCAGAAAAGAGCTCCCATATCCCTTATGAAAAAAACTGTTCAAAATTGGACACCCAGCAAGTCATGCTATCATTAAAAATAACTCTTTTGTAAACAGATACCAAAATGAGCAAGAAGAGGCATCCTAAATCATTATGAAACTTTTGGGACAGCAACCAACATAAAAGCCTTATCAGAGAATTTGGATCTCTGAGTTCCAAAGGAAACGTCTGCAAACGCTGCCCCTTTGCAACAATTTATGAGACTTAACCAATCCTGTGCCTGGGGAAACCCTTAATAAATCGTGAATGAAAGAAATCCTGCCTCTGAATAAAAGTTCTCTTCTAATCAGTACCTTTATAACAAGAAATTGTTCTATTAAGTTTTAAACCTTTCCTACAGTCAAAGGATATTTTTAAAGGGGAAAAGCTAGTCATGAAAAAAAACGCTTCACTAGCTGTTGGGAGGAGCATGTTTGCTTAAAATGGAGCAAAAATATTTCAAATCACTCAGTGATGAAAATAAAAAAAAAACTATAGGAACGGTGTATTTAAAGAAAATTACAATGTATATGAATGTCGCACTATATCAAGTATAAACTATTTATAATGCTATTAACTGCCATATAACTATATCACACAGAAATAACTATTCAAGGTATTTTTAACATTTAAATTCTATTACTTTTCAATGACTTCATTTGGTAAGGATTTTCATTGAGTGAAAGCTGGGACAGCTTCTGCATTCTGCTGCTGTATTACTGAAGTCAATGGGAGCTTTTTCATTGACTTGAGTAAGAATTGAACTTCACAGCTCTAGTCAAAGGGGGGGATCTTAGATCATCTTGATGAAAGGTAGGCATTTTGAATTGCTAAACACAGTTTTTGACAACTTCTGGTCCAACGAACACCTCGAGGCAGTTATCAAAAGAGTAGACAATATCATACTCTGCTGCCCTGAAAATATACACTTCTACATTGTCAAGGTTTTTTAAACCTGATTTTCCTGTCTTGATCTGTGAACTGTTACTATACATAGTTAAACAGTTATGATGTTTCATTCCTGTGACGTTTCATTCCAGAAGACCTGCATTTCAACACCAGAGATGCTGCTGTTGTATCTGCAACATAGCTTGCAAAATGCTTTGAGTTCCTTTCAAATGAAATGTAGCATAGATTTAAGATGATTGAGTTGACGGATGTAACACATGATAGAGCCGGCATAGTCAGTTATATTTGACCAATGAAAAATCCTCATTCTTTCCACAATATTCAGCAGGTTCTGCAATTTTTCTCTCAACAGGAGACAAAATGTTAGGTTACAGAACCCTTAAAATTCCCTGCTGGATCTCACAGAATCTGCAAGTCCCACCCCGCAGGGAATGCCACTTTCCAGCAGTCTCTACGCATTCCCTGAAAGAGTTCAAATTCTTTACACCAATTGAACGCATTTCTCCTCTCGTTTGAATGGCAGACTGAATGGAGACACTTGAGAGTTTTTGGTCGCAGACATTCTAATTGATCTCTTGGCTGTGGTATACTGTAATTTGTATGGAAATATGCATTTCTCTGTGTTGGCTGTCCTGCAGTGGACTAAGCATAGTCATGTCACCTAACAAGAGCACTTTATGAACCATAATTTTCTCTGTTCAAATTATATCTCTCAACTTAGGAGGTACATGAAGAACCTTTCCATATACACACACACAGGAGAGAACCTGTCAAAACATGTAGCTTTGATAACATTGACTCAAAACTTGAATGCTTAACAAGAGCTCTCTATGAAATAAATGGGGAAGAGGCTAAAAATCATGTTTTCTTAGGCTAAAGTGCTTTCCACACTATCTGTAAAACAAATTTAGCTGTGGCATTTGCAGTGCAAATCTCATTAGGTAGGCTGATAAGTTATGCACGCAGAAACAGACTTCTAAGGATTGTTCTGCAAAGAGGGGGAATTAGCAGCACACAGAGCACTTCCCACTCCCTGTGCTGTGGGATCTGGTGAATCCCCAGCTGTGCTATAAAGCAGACCTGTCAAGTCTCATGCACTGACTCATTCTTTTGTATCACACTCTGTCACTGCCGGCATTGCACATTTTTATATGGTAGTACTGTGGCTCCTCTCCCACTTTTGGATCCCACACATCAGATGCAGGTGGTCAGTCTGCTCTGTGATTATCTGACCAGCTGCATCTGATGTGTGGGTCAAGGAGCAAAAGAAAGGTCATGGTACTGGCATTGCAGCTGGGGAATGTGCTGTTTAGCAGGACCCAGTGCTGACAGGAGCCCTGCTAGAAGGCATGCTCCCCTCTTAAGGCTATGTGCTGCAGGATTCAGCTCTTTAACAACTGGACATACGCTTATCACCTAACCTTGCACAGAAATGTGTGCCTCAGCACATGGAATCTCATATGTCTGAAGACCAGAGACTTAAGACGTCTGTATAAAGGCTTAGCTTTCTGATTAAATTTCTGCAAGAGACAGAGACACGATGAGAACTCGGAGATCTGGCTGATATTTCCTCAAGAAACCTTTTGTTGACCCTACCTTTTCCCTTGTGCTATTATTGGTCAGCTCTTGAAGACATTGAAACAACAACATGAATTCTGATTTTTTTTTCCTCCTTGATTTACAGAATATAAAGGCAATAAGGAAGTACTTACAGTGAAGGTAACACTTGTGAACTGATTTATGCCTACTTATGAGTCTCTCTTTGTGGCAATCAAAAATCACATTTCATAAATACATGTTTGTATGCAGTTACTTAAAATGAAAAAGGCAAGCATTTCATTGCTGAGGTTTTAAATGTCACCCACCCAAAAAAACCACTGTAAACATTTTAGCCACCCTGAGTAGAGAAGGCCAGTGACTGACATATTAAAAGCCTCAAGGCTGCAGTTATTTACAAACTCTGATTTTCCAGATTCTTCCACACGTTTAATTCCCTTCCTCATCGTCAGCCTTCCCACTGCATTTCACTGTACAGGCATGTTAACAACAATTTTGGTTATTCCTAACATTTCTTCCTCTGGCCTGATTTTTCATCACCTTTAGAATTATGCCAAGGAAGACCAAGAACTGAGAAATACCTCGATGCAGAGAGCTTCCATATGGTCTTGTGTACCATTTATTCCACACTGACTGATGCAGCAGGCTTCCATCAATGAACATGATCCTCTGTGGGATTCCCATAAAACCAGGAATAGCACTGCATAAACAGAGGCAAAATAAATCAGCACATTTTAACAATTTTCCTCACAAATATAGCCAAAAAAATCCAGTGAAATAAGGTTGAGGAAAAATCAAATAGTTTTACAATAATTAGGATCTTACGGTTTACTTGACAGAGAACTCCCTTTGGCAGAATCTCCTTTGACAACCACAATTTGTTTAGAGTATCATATTTGTTAGAACACAGACATCTGTTCTTTAAGGCATTAAATCTTTCACTACCCCTGCAAACCACAGACCTTAAATGTAAGGAGGACTTCTGATCTTAAAAATCAGTAATTCCTATTACATTTCTTGGCTTTCTATTAGTAATGTGCAATTGCATTTATTCTTTATGTACGGAATCCTAAACATCTGCTAGGCTGGAAAATCTTATTTGTGCATTTTTTTAATTTCATTACATCTAGAGGTGCAAACACAAAAGAACTTAAGAAACAATATACAGTCCACCCTATCCCAAGTAATCAAATACAATTAAAATAACGTTATTTTGTATGTGACAGTGGATAAATCCCAAGCAGACATTCTGTTTAAAACTTAAAGTATTAATTAATGCTAAAACCTTTTACATGGAATGTCTAAGTTTACTATCCATCATATAAGGTAGTAAGCAGTGGCAATGTGTTGTAGAAAAGATATGAAAATGAAGAGTCAAATACTTCAAGAATTCAAAGTATGTTTCAAAGACAGGTAGGTGTATCAATAACCACTCCCCCCCCCTGCAGTGTGTAAGAGAACTGTATGAGTATTCAGAGAAGTCATGAATTAACCCCATGCTTAACCTTCTACAGCAGTCTATTGGCAATACCCTTCTGCAGAACATAACTTGTATCTGATTTCTCTAAGTATTTTCCTCTCTAGTTACAGCATTTTCAGCTACTGCTGTTGAGTGCTATTTCTGATTAAAGTGAAATAAAAATTATCCCCTGCAGGTATTGTTCACTCTTTCTTTTTTCTTATGGCCAAATGAACCCAGGCATTCATGAGTAAAACCAGCTGTCAAAATTCCACACGAGCTTTCCTGCTCCCAGAACTCCTTCATTTTATTTCCCACATTTCACCCACAATATTCCACTCACTGCCTTTGGAACAATGCAAACATTTTCACATGTGCTACCGCCAGCTACAAGCGGCTTTTATTACAGTTATTTCACTAACCCTAAAGGAACTGAACTAGGTCTTCCAAGTGATTGTACTAGTGGAGTCTTAGGATGTACATACCTCCCACCATGTGGCTTCATCAAAATAAAACAGATGGGAACTAGCTTGGCATTTTTGCTGTATGTAAAGCTGTACCTTGCATGCAAGGAGGGCTTAGGAAACCTTAACAAGTTCTGCAGAACAAAACTCACCTTCTAAAAACATTCCCACTAGTTCACTTCTCCTTTCTTATGTTTTGCTCACAGCTCTACCAATACTTGATCTTACACATCTACTTTAACATCAGTGGAAGAAGTAATGGGATCTACATTTCCAGTCCACCTTTGAGTAATGCATCCACATTAAGGTGAATTAAGACGGGAAAACGTTATTGGAAATGTTTGACAGATAAGTCACCTTGTGCAAAAATCAATGTTTTATATATCGGGTTGTCTTTGTGTCCCCTGCTCTGCACATGTTGGAACTTGGGGATGCTGGTTGACAAGAAGCTCACCGTGACCCGGCAATGTGTGCTGGCAGCCCAGAAAGCCAACCCTATCCTGGGCTGCTTCAAAAGCAGCGTGACCAGCAGGTCCAGGGAGGGGATTCTGCCCCTCTACTCCCCTCTGGTGAGACCCCCCCCTGCAGTACTGCCTTCAGCTCTGGGGACCCCAACACAAGAATGACGTGGACCTCTTGGAGCGAGTCCAGAGGAGGCCACCAAGATAATCAGAGGGATGGAGCACCTCTCCTCTGAAGACAGGCTGAAAGAGTTGGGGTTGTTCAGCCTGGAGAAGAGAAGGCTCTGGGGAGACCTTAGAGCAGCCTTCCAGTACCTAAAGGGGCCGACAAGAAAACTGGAGAGGGACTTTTGACAAGGGCATGGAGTGATAGGACAAGGGGCAATGGCTTTAAACTGGAAGAGGGAAGATTGAGATCAGATATTAGGAAGAAATTCTTCACGGTGAGGGTGGTGAGGCAGTGGCACAGGTTGCCCAGAGAAGCTGTGGATGCCCCATCCCTGGAAGTGTTCAAGGCCAGGCTGGATGGGGCTTTGAGCAACCTGGTCTGGTGGAAGGTGTCCCTGCCCATGGCAGGGGGGTTGGAATTAGATGGTCTTTAAGGTCCCTTCCAACCCAAACAATTCTGTGATTCTATGATTAAAAACAGAGGAACACCCTCACTTCCCAGTCCTCAGCAATCTTCTCTCCTCTTCCTTCCCTCTCCCCCCAGTATTTCTAGCAGGTTAAGCCGTTCTCCCACAGCAGCACAGAGGGCAGCCATAAGAAAATCTCATTATTGCAGCTGGCAGTACGTTACAATGGTGATAAAAGGGGTAACTCTATTTAGCCTTACCCAGCTTCTAGATTTGCAGTCAAAACCAGCTAAATTTTAAGGATCAGATTATGACTCTTATTACCTTCCCACCGTAACAAAGGATTCAGATATTACATTACCGTCTTTATTAACTGATAATCTATGTTATTTTGGATGTCCAGTACTTTATTTACTTAGTTTCTCCAAGAAAGAATGAAAAATTTTGTTCTTGAAAGCTTTCTGATTTTTTTCCCCTCCCCAAATTTTATCTGGTTTCATTCTGCTATTGAATGTAAAACAGCTGGACAAGAGAAAAAAAAGGAAGGAAAGGGTGCTCCACTCTTTCAAAATAAGGAATGAAAAGATGCACACCACATGACCAAAATTTATACTTACTTCCATTTTAAAAGAAGATTCACTCCTATTTTTTTTTAATACTGTAAAAGCTGAACACTCAACTAACCCACTGTGTTTAGGTTTCCCAGTGCTTCACAGAGATTTGTTAAAGATATAAAATAGCATACCAAACAATGAAAGAGCTTGTTTCTCCAACCATTTTTGTTGAAAGCTACTTTATATATGTTCCTATGCAACAAAAATTAAGTTTATGTGTAGGTGTTCTATGTTTTTACAAACTCTACACTCCTTAGTTGTTATAAGATTAAAACAATTTTCTCCCTCAGTAAATGCTTCCCCTGAAAACCACTGGAAGCACATAATTCATCTGTCCATTTATAGCTTCTATTTTCTTCTAGGCACTGAGAAACTGCTGATTGTGATTGTTGTTTTCCCTTTTAAGAAGCCAATGTTGAACAAGTGACAGATAAGACAATTTAATGTTTCAGTGACCATACAGATCAATTTTTCATTTATTCTGAAGTTTAAAAGAAAAAAAGGATAGGCAACCAAGGTACGATTGCAGGGATTTTGTTTAGCAAATTATTCTTCTATACCCAGAAAATTTAACAGGCACTCTCATTAAACCTGCAGGGAGTTTTAAGGTAGCTTTAGTCCTAATATTTTTCAAAAAATGCATTCAAAGATTTTTCCCCTGAATCATTTTCTTCTCTATGGAATCTATCAGAAAGGTTTGGAGATATAGTACAAGTCTTTAACAGTGAATAACAGAAAAAGAAGAAGGAAAAGAAATGTATTACCCCAAGCTGCACAAGTTCTCAATAAAAAGACAGGTAGGTGAAAAAGGGAACATTGTGCAATTTCTGTATTGGATAGAGAAATGGAAAAAACACACATATTTGGGAAAGTGTTTGTATGGAAAAGGTACAGGATTGATATCACCTATTAGCACTTACCTATTCCATACAAGTCATTGTAGGGTGACGGACACCTGATTTGCTCTTTCTACCCACTTCATTTCTTCCTGTTTTTTCTCCCTGTAGACCTCTGCCTTCTGTCCTTGCAGGACCCAAGTGTGCCATCTGATGTGCAACCCTATTAAGCAAGCTAGCATTATAGCATCATATGTGGGCTGGTAAAGTGTGTGTACTCAGCCCACTCACGATTGGGTACTAGCAACATGATGGCTGCACACTTCAGACAGGTTCAAACCTGAAGACACTAAACATTGGTGCAATCTGTTGTTCTACGTACAAGTGACCCTTCTGGAGAGAGGAGGGGGCCTTGGGTATCTGACCTGGCTGTCCTCAGAAAGATTAAGGATGAAGAACACCTAAGTCTGAATCTCCCTCTTTCCACTCATTCATAAGGAGACTGAACTTAGATGCCAGGACTGTTTACCGGTACCCAAGGCTGCTGTCAAATAAGATGGCACACACAGGAAGTTATGCAGTCTTCGTGCTATCATCCCACAAAAATAAAAACTGAAAGATAGCTAATCAACAGTGAATAGTCAAGAGTGACATCTAAATTGCTATCTGTCATATTCAGTGTTTTCAGCTTACTGAGTACATGCAAGAAATTTAAAACTTCTCTCAAGGATTTTACAGTGATATCCCAAGCAATCTTATAAAAGTCCTGGAGATACTATGTTGGTTTATATGCACAAGCCTTATTGCCTTTGCAACTTTAAACATCAGGGAATACCAGAATTTTAGATTCAGAAAGGTAAGAAGCAATCCTAGTGATAAGACTGCTCACTTTTTTTATTTATTTTTTTTAAAATATGTAACATGAAAGCTACTAAAAATAGTAGAAAATTCCCATCTTTGTTCCTTACGAGGCAAAAGTTTTTTCTGCTTTTGGGCTAAGTCATGCTTATTTTATTGACAGGAAGTAGAATTTTAAATCCAAGGGATGGATACCTGTGAGAATAATTTAGAACATGGCTCTACAGACGGTAATTTTGCCCAAGTATTCACTACAAGATTTCTCCATGTGCTGTTATTCTCATATTTAAAAACATTACAAGTCTTAAACCATATTAATGAACATGTTTCTATGCAAGTTTTGCAGTATAACAGAATTACATCACTACTAGTACCCTATAAATAATCTTTGGCTCTGCTAAGTGCTAGAAGCAGACTTTATTGCCTCATATACCACTCTTGACCACTTAATTAACTACCACAAAAGCTAATTAATGAGACATCACAGTCTCTAATCATTCTGGAATTTGCTCTATTATGTTCAGCTGGAATATCCTCTTTCCTCAACAGACCCCCTAAAGTTTAGATGAACATAATAAAGGACTCTGGGTTTTTCATTCTCATCTTTCCAGATACTCGAGATCAGGGTGGGAATATTTACACTGATTTTATTACAGATTTTCCCTATTTAAATCTGTCTTTACTACAATGGATGTTTTTGTGAGCTTGGAAGGCTTCAGCCTGTTTCAGTGTTAACATTCTAACATTTTAACCTAACATTGCCAAAAAATCATTCTTAAGAACTCAAGAATTCCAGCAGCTTAACTCAATGACTGCCTACTGCTGATATATCACAACATGCGTGTCACACATATAGGGATTTTATGAAGCAACTTATCAATTAAACTCAAAAGCTGTACCTCCAAAATTTTAAACTGTTTTGTCAACAAGATGCAGCCAGTCTGTAAAGTCAGCCTGTGTATCATGGTGGAATGAAAGTACCAATGAGAAACAAGCTGATAAATTGGTCTGACTAATCATTAAAACCCATCTAGTATAATCGTTTTAGCTGATCTTGTTTAAGTCATTCCGTGAAGCTGCCAAGAGAGTTCAGGGACAGGTCGATCTTCTATTCGCATCATGCAAGGATCAGGCAAATAAAATCCGATCAGTTACCTGAGCATTCTTGCATTTATATGTAATTATTCCTTGTTGTTTTAAAGCTTCCATCTGGAGGAAAGAAATCTGTTCTGCTCCTGACCTTTTTAGACCTCATGTCACTGTATTTAGCTTTAACAGATGGATTCTACTGATCTGATATGAAGATAAAAATAAAAGATTGAAAACATGAAAAGAGTGGAAAAATATAGAATCATTAAAGCCTTGAATCATTGCTAACTGCAGGTCAGTGGGTGAATCTTCACTGGATTCATGGGTCATTGATCAGGTCTCAGTTTGTTCCTGCCCTAAACAGCAAAAGAATTAAAAAGATTCTATTAGGAAGGTGACTGGCACTACCTTCCTCAAGTCAGGGGCAGCAGGAACGACTGCTAATACACACTGTATCTCCAAGGTCTTGACTACTCCTAACCGACAGCTTTGGTCCAAAATAAGCACAAGTTCTGAGCAACACTCTGATCAACTTTGTGGGAGCAAGAGCAATTGCTCTGAGCAGTGCAGATTTCTGGGGAAGAGCAGAATTCTTCTCATCTGTGCATGTCTTTTCTTCCTGTTGTTGGTTAGTCTGAGTAAATCAACATTAACTTTCCTGCAGATTCATATACAAAACACTTCAATAAGGGGGTTTATTCTTCCTCCATAAAAAAAAAAAAAAAGGAAAAATTAGAAAAATCAGTAAGAAATAATGAAAGAACTTCTCAGCACAATACACACATGAACTAGCTAGTCACAAAGAAAAGAAGCAACTAAAGTTTTGCAACAGGAATATTCAGCTTGGGCATGCATTTTATGCTTAAGGAGTAAACTGGGGAAGACACATTTCTGAATCTTATAAATGGAGAGGAAATTCAAAGCAAAACCTGATCCTCTGTCCTTGGTTCAATTCACTTTGCCTATTTTATGAAGATAAACTGCAAGGCAGGATGCTTGAATTGAAGTACGCTGCAGGTTAATATAAACCTACACAGTCTGGAGTAAGCTACAGCAACGTGAGTTTCTGGGTATATTCCCAGAACAGTACAGAGCAGAGGAAAGTTGCTTGTAGAGCAGCCTTGTCTTCCTCACACAGCCGTCTCAAGATTCATGAATTATACATTTTAGGCTATTTGATGTGCTGCAATATGTGGATATAACAAAATATGGAGACAAAGACAGATTTCCATAACTGTCTTTAAAAAAAAGACAGCATTACCTTCACAGTGTTCTGCATTTTATAACTGTTTGCATCATTTGAATAACTTCCCATCACAGCTCCACCTTTACAGGAACTGCACTTTAAGATGTTAAGAATGTATGTTTGATGTGTACATTTTTTCAACAACTGATTTGTATGTTATAACATGAACAGCAAATAAAATTTTACAGCATGCCACAGAAACCAATTACCTATTCTTTAAGACACACCTGCATTTCTGAAACCTGCTGAGGATCTGCATATTTTATGACAGTAGACACCAAGTCAAACTACATATGAAGACAGAGGACAGAATGCAGAAAATTATGATTTGGTATTTGCAAATTGGTAATTGGTATTTTTGGTATTACCAGTGCACATTTGCATAATCATAATGCTCCCATTGGATCTATCTAGCAAAAAGTCTGTGTACTGTCATTGTCACTTTCCAAAACCAGTCAACATTACTAAAAGAAGGCTAAAATTCTTTTAGACTGCAGGAAATTAGTAATACAGAAACAGCAAGCATTCTGCTTCATGCTCTTTGACTCCAAGTATCAATGAAATAGCTCTACATTCATAATACAAGGAAAACTACTTTTTTTAAAAAAATATCAAAACAAAAAAACATCCCCTCTGGAAATTACTCTGTGGGCTTGCCACCTAGCCAGCAACCATCCTGCATGCCAAGTTCTTTTTATGACAGTGTAATGAAAATCAGATGTACACTACAGAGCCATAAAGTAGATCAGGGAAGATAATGACTAATGTGATTCATTATATTTTCTAGTTAAATTTTCTCCTGAAAGAAATGCATGTCCCACCATTGCCTTCCTGTTTCAATATTAACCTCTTTTGACAGATAGGAATATTGTCTTAATAAACTATGTAACACAACTTTTAGGTCTGCCTATTTGGAGTGTCTAGCAGCTATAATAGTTGTCCTCACTGAAAACTAATTTTTATTAAAATGTTGGAATGGAATTACACTTCAATTGTTCTTGCTCTCATAACATATAACTGCTTCTCAGGTATCAGTTGCAATTTTCTACTGTTTCATAGCTACAATTTTGCTGAATACAAGAGAAGAGTATTTGTTTTACCCAGAGCTGAATTTCTTTTGAGTTGGCTTTTGGATCATTAATAAGAAAGGATGCAACTGTTTCCTATTATAGTTTTCCTGTTTTTAAAAAAAAAAAACACCAGACCCTATCATTACATTATGACTATAGCTATCAAGTGATACAATTTCCTTTATTGTTTCTTGCCCTTAGTATTATTGAGCATTATTAAGCAGTTGCCTGTTATTAGCCAACTGCTACCTTTTATTTCAGCAGTTGTTTCATTCCATAGAGGCCAAAGCAATTCCTGCACATAATGACTTTTATGTAAATAGGGAACAGTTGAATTCATCAGGTTAAACTGAGAAGTCTGAAATCTAGTTGTAAGATCTGAAAACAAAAACATCTTCTGAAAATTAGATTCATCTTAGATTAAAGAAATCCAGTAAATTTTTTCAATCAGTCTAATGCTTTGTGCCATTTCTTGGTAAAACAGTTTGAAACCCTGAGTTATTTATACAATGGTCAGCAATGTGTTTATGTTTTAAGGGCTATTTTCTCAGTTAACATCAACTAGCATAACTCAGCTGAAGTCAAAGTGCTATTGATTAACCAAGTGAAGAGATCCATTTAAAAAAGCCAATTCCCCAATATGCTGATGATCCCATTTTACAGTTGTCAGCTGTCAAGACACCTAAAACTGGCCAACTATCAAAAGCATGTGGCCACATATGAATGTGGTCAGCATGCTACTGAGAAACAGGTGAGGTCAAAGGAGAACTTTATTTACTTTATTTTACTTTATATCTTCTTGTTTTTAAGAAAATAGTTTTACTACAGTAGTGATGAAATAAAATTTTAAACAGTTTGGTTTTTTTGTGACTGTGGAAGCATGTTATGTTTTTGAGGGTTACTCAGGGTGTTTTGATGGAGATACTTAATATACATTAACAATAAGAAACAGGTTTGCAACAGAGAAATAGAAAATATTTTCTTTATGGAAGGATCCGCATTTATTCCTTCTCCTTTTCATATCTGGACTGCCCAGTGCCTGGTTTCTGGAACTGCTGCTGTTTCTGCACCAGTGCCTAAGGTTTATTTGGGGAGGGGAGGGAGAAGGACTGCTAATGATCTCCCAGAGATAAATGAAATTGCTGATTTAGTGAAGCTCATTCTTGACCTTGACACAAGACGGGACAGGCAAAGGGAAGAGCTCAAAATAGAGCAAGTGAAAGAAAGGAAGATCAAACGAATGCTCAGGTCTGGCCAAGACCCCCCCTACATTCAGCTAACACCTGGCTGAGTTAGAAAACATGACCAGCCCAACCTTCCTGTTGGAGCCGATTGAAGCTGTCAGCTCCCGGCTTGTCACCCACTGCATCAGGAGGCCCCTGGGCTGCCACAAGAGCCCTAATTAGGCAGAAATGGCACTTCGGCAACTGACCCGCCAGGACCTTTGGCAAAGCATTTAACATCATTAGTTAACATTTTTATTAAAAAAAGTGTGAATGTAAATGAACAGCCAATGCATTTCAATAGGGTTTGTCGGTGGCATTGCACGCCCCCCCACTCTCCCAACCACACACACACTTTTTTGCATGAATAGTTCACTTGTTTTCTCTAAAGGGGGATGGGGATGTAGAGAATGTTTTTCCAAGGGAACTAGACATGTTCAAAGCAGAAGCAAGGTCTTAAACAATCAGACACAAACTCTTGCCTTTTGGGGAGTGCGTTGGTGAGTGAACAAACAACTAAATGCAATCTTACCTGCAACGTGCTTAAGGGGACATCTGAAAGGGAAAGTATGCATAACCCACATTGGAACAGAGAGATACACAGTCACATATTCATCTGATTGTTCTAAGTGTATTAATCGTATTTTTGTTCTTTTCTGTTACATCCAAGAATAGGTACATAATCCAGCAAGCCTGCAACCCTTTGCTGGAGCTATCAAATGCTACAGTAATGTAAAAGGATGAACCTCTAAGAATATATTGGCCTCCTCTTTCCATATTATTTCTTTAATTGTTGCACGTTACCTTTGACAGAAGATTATCAAAAATACCGCTCGAGTGTATTAACAACCTACTTTAATTAAGTCTCCACTGGCAGCAATTTATGTGTGAAAAGTTATTTATTCATATGGAAGAGTACACAGCCTTGAGATAATTTATTAGTACTCAGTTTTTTCTGTAGGTTCTTTAAATGAAGAGTTTCTGTAATTTATCAATACTTGACTAAAATCCTGGCATAGTATTTTGGAGATGACACACAAGAAAACAAAATAATTACAAACATACTTTTTAATAAAGGCCCAGACAGGACTTGGAAAGGTGTCCAGTCCTCAGATACTTTATGTCTACTTCCCATGAACACGCCCCGATCCGTGCTCCTTTTATTTCCTTTGAAACTATTAGCTCCTTTTTCCTCTCATGGAAGCTACAAAATATAGCACTAGGGCTGTTTCCTTAGGCCAGATAAAGACTATACAACCTTAGGTTTTTGAATTTGCTCCCCCAATCTATAACAGCCATGTTACCAGCAACACTTTCGTTCCACCAAAGAAAATATTTTTTCATTTGTTAGGAAATCATTCCAGCATTGTAGCTGCACAGACTATCACTTCCACCTCTAAAATAAAGTGCAAAAGTAATAAGAGATTAAAATAGATCTTCCACATAAAATACTTGGGATGAAGGTGCTGAAGATGTTGGTTCAAAACCCAACTCATCAGACTGGCTCTGCAGCCAATGGAAGGTTATCTCTTTCTCAGATCCACATAGTAGAAACTGAAATAACAGTATTGTCTTTTTCTCACCCACTGGCACATCCGGAACTCCTGATCCCTGACTGTTTCCAAGCCTTGTAAATGCCATACCAGGAAAAACAAACAAACAAACCAACCACAAACCTTGGCTATGCACCTTATCCCTGTTTGTTCAGTTTGTTAAATAAGTCAACTTTCCACCTCAACCCTGCCCTAGTACAAGGGGAGAAGCACGGCACTTCTATACATCACCTGACAGGGAAAACCAGAAGACCATACCTTCAAACTACATCAGATGCCTTACAAATCTCCCATTCTGTGACTGAGATGCAGCAAAGTTTGTATCCAAAAAGCCAGAATAAGGCTACACCAGGACATACCTCTACCCCACAATGCAGATGCAACCATTGTTAACCTGTTTAGTTTCTTTTCAGGAAAATTCTACCTCCCATTTGTACTATGCCCAGTATAAAAAGGTCTGATTGGGACTCCAGGACATCTGCACTAATAATAATATGCGTACACAATAACAAGATTTGTATGCACAGAGAAAACAAAAAGAATGTTACACACATACATGGCACACGTGAATATGCTCACACACACAAGGACTGTCTGTTCACAGGATGGGTAAATCCCCCTCCTTTGTAAATGCTTTGGCATCTATAGATTATGTCTTGTAAGTTCTTACTCTCTTTGTGTGTGTGTGTGTGTGTGTGTGTGTGTGTGCGCGTATACACAAGCAAGTGCTTTCATTCTCTTTTTAAACAAGTATGTGTAGCCTTCAAGGACACTCTAGAAACATTAAAACAACATGGACTTCTAAATATAGATTTTTAAAGCACAATACCAAGTCTAGATTTCTAGGAAGCCTGGCTTGATGTTTTGTGTCACCCATGAGAGCAAGTGAGCAGCTAATTTTGGCAGTATTCAAATCATTGTTTACCAGTGAATTAACAAAAACAAAATTTATCTCCTTCTTTCTACAGCAGAAATAGGAAGAGATAAATATTTTTTAAAAAAATGTATTTGCTCACAATAATTATATGGTGACTTGCCTGTCCCAGTGCTGCAGTTTTTTAGAGGTCATTAGCTTAAAAGCAATATTAGCGAAAAGAATAAATGCTCTTTAGGAATCGCCCAAAAACCTGAATCATAAAAGGCTTAGAAAGTTGGTAACAGTAAGGTGTCTATATCTGACCCCTTTGCCCAACACATGACTATTTTCCAGTCTAATTCTTCAGTATGGCTTCTCCTCTCCCACTGGGAACGAGAGGGGTGGGTGAAGGGAGAGAGAGGTGACAGCTTATTGAAAAGTTCGTGCTCCCTGCCTAGTTTTGGCACATTTTCTGCAGGTGCCTCGCACTATAGCCACAATAGGCTCTGGAAGGGAGGATTCAGACCTGTCAACAGCTACAGGAGGCAACTCCACAGCTTTGTCTTACAGGCTAACTTCATTTTCTGCCGTTCTGAACCCTGCAGCACAGGCACCCGTTAATGAGATGAGCCCCTTTTTCCTCTATTTGTTCCTCCCTCTGTTTCTCCTGCCTTTCTGTAATGATTTAACTTGATCGTATTGGTTCCTTTCTAGTGGGGATTGCTCCAACGATCAGATAAGATAATTGCCTGTAGAATATTGCTCAGCAACAACTATTACTTCCTTGGCTGAAAATGTCAGAGCAATTGAAAGCTCTTAGTGAAGTTCAAGAACAAGGAGGCAAAAAAGAAGCAGCTCCTATACATGGATGTATCTGCATATATATAGCAAATTTGCAATGAGCAGCTCTCCTGGATGATCTTGCTTTATAAGCACCACTTTCAGCATATTTTATATTTTTATGACTTTTTAAAGAAGCTAAACAACATAAACATACACACACCAATTCAAATAAAGAAGTATTTCTTTCATTTACTTTGGATTTGTATGTCACTTACTTCAGCTTTGGAAGACAGTATTATATAATTGCCTGGTTTGCATTTTCCCCACTTCCGATTCCATTTCTTAGAAACCAAATTAATGCAATTTCGTTTTAATCTTAAAATACTGCCTGCATACAGAAGATGCTGAGGGAAAGCCTGGAAAGGCTTGAAGAAGTGGGTGGAGTTACTGAATAGCGCTGAGTTTAATGCCCGTCTGATTTAGTCACGTGCTAGCAACAGCGAGTTGCCAAATATTCAAACAAGACCATGTTTTGTGTAGCTCTATGAAGTGATAGCTGATAGAAAAATGCTATACCAAGAAAAGGTCCTGTAAATATCACACTCCAAATCTAAGTACAATTCAAATAACAGAAATAGTTCAGACCAGTCTTTAATTCATTTCTTCATCTGAAACACATGCTGTCACTTCTAACTAACGTGTGATGTTATGCACTGATGAACAATTCGAGAGCGCACCCAAAGGCATCATGCTTTTTATCACTAAAGTTTGTAGGCTCTAGAGATTTTGTGTGAAATCCAGATCTCCATTTATATGACTGACAGTACAAATAAGCAAGAAGTAGTCCACACTTGTAAAAATGTATTCAGAGCAAAATCAGAAAAACTGCACAGAACCTTATCCTTTATCATTTTCCAAATCACATTTTTTCTATGCTACATATGCACTGCCACCAATAACACACCATCACAAAGTCCTAATTATCAAATCTTTTTACTATAAATTCCATAAAGAATAAATAGCTTTTGGAAGCTTCTCAGAGTTTTGTGAAAGGGATGGAGAGCTGGATCACTACAGGCCACTCATATGCTGAGTTGCTGAGGAACGACCAGCAGTGAATTCCGTATTCTTTGGTAAGAAACTCCAACACAGGCAACTACATGATGGTTGTTTCATGTAGTATCACAAGATTACAAGTACCCAAATCAGTGTGACTGAAATCTGGAGAGATCCAGGCTTCAATCTTGCAATATAATTGAACCAGACTTACACTAGTTTAACTACCTGAACTAGAGAACCAGATGCACAACTTGTTTATACATTCAATATTTCAGAAACTGAACTACTAATTTCATGGTTACATTTTGTTATATAGAGCTACATGTAGTAGGGCTTGCTCCCTGATAATCTGAATGAATTATAGTATAGATATCCAATTAAACTAAGCAGTGATTTCTAAAGTCCATTATATAACTTATTCAGAATTACTTTAAAGCATTTGCTGAATGATATAAAGTTTTACAGCAGTGAAGTAAAAGAATTCAGCAGCCATGAAATATTTTTTCCTGTTACTCTTTTCTCAAGTACAGTTTGAAAATTTGAAAATTGCAATAGGCTCAATTTTTTCAAATAGACAGTCCCACAAGTTGTTTATCAAAAATAGAGTGGAAATTCTATCTAAAACTTCAACATCAAGAACTGTGACACAGGCAGCTGAGAACAACTGGTCTCTCTTTGTGCCTGAAGCTTAGGCTAGCAGTCTGACTCTGGAGCCCTTGACACAAACTCACACTTCTAGAGAAAAGCTGGAAGTGGTAATTGCTACTGATGCTTGTCCTGAAACAACGTGGCCTTTGAATGAACTCCCATTACAGGGCAACTAGTGCAGTAGCTTCTCAAACACTTCATGGCAGTCCTGAAAAAATGACCATTTGTAAGTAGGAAACACAAAAGAAAAGCTCTACTATCTTCTGACAAGGAGCCAGGGAATCTAAGACATTCCTGTGCTCTTTTTCTTGCTTGTTATAGTCAATGCTTGCAGAATATGCATAGAATTAAAACACAAACCTGCTAATTAAGAGCTATGCTGTTTATTAAGATATTTTGCTGCAAGCAGGCAGCAATTCATCTCAAAGACTAAAAACCTTTCAAATTGTAGATCTCCTGTGCTCTTTTTCTTGCTTGTTATAGTCAATGCTTGCAGAATATGCATAGAATTAAAACACAAACCTGCTAATTAAGAGCTATGCTGTTTATTAAGATATTTTGCTGCAAGCAGGCAGCAATTCATCTCAAATTAAAGACTAAAAACCTTTCAACTTGTAGATCACATGCAAAAAAGAATGCAGTGCTTGGTATACACAGGAGGTCAAGAGTAGATGATCCGACAGTCCTTTGTAGATTTAAGGTTGTAAGTGCTAGGATATCATTTAACTTTAAAATAGAGCAATAGTAAGCACTTCTCAAAATAACTTCATCGTATTATTGACTTATACACAGCTTGCACTGCCAGAATGTTCTAGGTTGTGTGTGGTGGACACTTCACTCCCCGTGAATGGACCAGGTAACTGAGAATTAATAAACTGCCACAGTCAAAAAACGTAAAGGTTTTACATTCTGACAAATACAGTTGTGTACATTTGGTACTAGTCTTGGCTTGATCACTAGACATCAGCAGTTGACAATAAATACATCCTCCTTCTTTGCCGAGGAAAGCAGTGATTTTTATGATGGATGTTTGGACACATTAGGTGTACTGATTGCTTTCTGGTTTAAGCCCGATGAGTTTTACATAGTGTGCTTCTCATTGCTTTAGGTATGTTTCACAAACTGTACAACTGCAGATGCATTATCTTCCTCCAGTTCTAAAGGGCTTTCTGTCAAAAAATTCTGTCAGTTCCTCCCCCATGTTGCTTTCATCAGCTATTTGCAAGAAATGGAGACTAGAAAGCAGCAGTCCTATATCGTGGTTAAAGGTACATTCTTATCAGTGTAATATACAGTGAGTAGGCAATATTTTCAGCAGATAACATGCATGTTTTTTAATAAATATACCAATCTGGTCAGAAATTTAGAATCTGACACTGAATTCTATTGTTAAGCACAATTCCAGTTACGATCTATCATAATCTTTCTTACACTAATATAATCAAATACACCATATCAATATACCATAACCAAATGTGGTTATGCAATTCCATCAGCACAATTAATGCAAGAAAGAGATGGACTTAGTGGAGCAAGTCCTGTGCAGGGTACAAAGATGATCAAGGGACTGGAGTGTCTTTCATAATAGAAGAAGCTGAGACAGCTAGAACTCTTCAGCCTGGAGAAGAGAAGGCTTAAGGGGCTCTCCTCAATGTATATAAATACCTGATGGGAGGGAATGAAGAGGAAGAAGCCAGACTCCTCTCAGTGATGCCCACTGGCAAAACAACGGGCAACGGGCACAAATTAAAAACCAGCACATTCAGGGTAAGACAAGAATATCATTTTTGCTGAGTGTGGTCAAACACTGGAGTGGGCGGCCCAGAGATGTTATGGAGTCTTACTCTGGGCAGATATTCAAAACCTGACTGGACATGGTCCTGGGCAACCTCCTTGAGCAGGAGAGATGGATTAGATGATCTCAGGAGGCCCCTTCCAACCTCAATGATTGTGAAATTTACATTCTAGTATAGCTTCAAGAAAGAAAGATCAAGTTTTGTGAAAACTCGTTTGAGAGCTGTACCCTTGTGCTGTAGGAATCTGAAATATTGGGTTAATATTAAACAGCATTTTCTTCTAAATATCAAGTTAATTACCTTATTTATTTTGTATAGTCCTCAATCATTCTGTAGAACCAAATATATTTTCCAAAACCAAGCCACATTCAGAAGTAGAATATTTCTACATTTGCACATATGTATTTGATTCTTGAAACATGTTTATCAATGTTTAAAGAAGAAATCAAAGGGAGGTTTTGTATTAGAAACAGTCACTATCTCCATGTCTGTAGCAGCCACTGCTCAATTTTAGAAAATAGGGATATTTCAAATCTGAACTAATCCCCTCTGTGCAAATGCCTGACTATTTCTCCAATACTCACATCTTTTCCAAAACACTACCAGACTGACCTCATGTTCATAGCTCTCTCTAATTTCAAACCATTCTGTAAAAAATGCTATGGATTTACAAGCCTCATCAATTTTAAAGGAAGTCAAAGGTGGTCAAGCTCACTCAAAATCTGCTGCTTTGAGACAAGCCACACAACTAGCTTTTAATAGAACTCTATCAGTACACAGAATTTATGAAAACAGTATTTTGTGGACTAATACAACCCCAAGCAGTAACGCCACTCAACAGATTCTTTTCCTTCAAAATAAGGTATATTTCATTGCATCAGCTGGATGTTATTCTTATGGCTGAATATCTTATATGGAAATGTGAATATTATGTATTCTTCAGAAGTCATACTCTGAAAAGCTTTTCAGTTTACAGTCAAGTCTAGCTTCAAAAACATGCATATGTTTTTAAGAATATAGAAGTAATATTTCCTTTCTCTTTTTTTTTTTTTTAACCAAATGAGTCTTGAAATGAAGAAAACTATTAAAGATAACAACGGTAACAGGGGAAAATAGAGAATTTTATCTCCACAATTCATGCAGCATTTCTCTAGCCTCAGGGGAACTATTTAAATCTTGTTTATAACAAAAAGTAGGATCAAAATGGTTATAAATGTAATACAACTTTCAGACAAGATCTAAAAATTTTGAGGGATTGTACAAAAAATACCAGCAAAGGGAGGTGATTTTTTTCAGAATAATAACATATTTTTTAATGAAAGAAACCTAAATTAGTGCAATGGAAAAAATGAAGTCAGTTATAAATTCATACGATCTTATGGGTTTATCCTGAAATGATAGTCAAGCTTTTGCTCCAGATGGTGCAATAGTGTTTGTGACATCCACTTTGAACTGCAATCTAGTTATGTGTCAAGCAGGAGAGTCCATTATTCACAGCATCAGTGCTGGGGAAAGAAGGTTAAAAGTTCAAGACATGCCCCAAGTGATTAAGGTTGTAAAAATCAGGAGATATACCATGGGGAAAAAATAATGCCATTCTTCCTTTTCTTCCATACTCAGTTTGTCCAAACAAATGTGTTTAAGCAAAAAAAAAAAAAATCACAGGATGGACGAAAGCCCCAATTCTCAATACGAATGCAAAAAATTACCTTTCTATTTGAACTCCTTAAACCCCTCTGCTACCAGCTTCACTTTTCCTGGAAAGAAACAGAAAGGCTTCTCTTAAATCTGTCAGCAAGTTACAGGACTTGAGAATTCAGTTAACACTATTTCTCACTCGTTGCAATACTCATTTCAACTATTACATACTTATAAGTAACTCTGATTTCAAATTTTATTTTTCATATATCCCACAGATCACCAGTTCATCTGCACTAGTCACATTTCACTTCTCCATCGTGTAAGTCTTTGATCTGCTAACCAGTAACAGGTAACCTACAGACTGCTTCCAACCACCCCAAAAGTTTCTATATTTGGAACTGCAAGTACTGCTTCTTAAATAGTTGAACAAATTTAGGGAGTTTCTATTCCAATATAAAAGGAAAGAGGAAGACACAAAGCCTGAAAGGTGAAGCTAAAAAAATATCGATTTAAAAAAAAAAAAACTTCCGCAAAATTCTTTATAGTGAGAATAATGAATGGAAAGTTTTACCAAAAAAAGGTGCTTTAGTGCTCAGAACCTTTAAAAATATATCAAATCATTCTTTTCAGAAAAGTATCTCATTTCAACATCAGGTCAGAAAAGCAGACGAGTAATTGCCTTCTAACTAATACATTACTTTTTCTGTCTGCTGTTTGAAATGCAGGTTCAAACCAGAACATCAAGAAAACCATTCTGACCATAAAAAAGCAATGATGAACAAGAATAAATTCCACTGCTATGTTAAAGTAAATTTTTCTTTAGCAGTAATTACTCAGCCTTAGAACTAGAAAACTTAAGTACATGTTCTCGCTTTTGTAATTCTCTGTTCATCTCTGAGTTTGATTGCTGGTTTGTATAAACTGAAAATGTATTATGGCCACGTTGCCACATCATCTCTGAAATTACATCAATATCTCATATGCAGTGACTAATGGATAAGCATACATTTTTGTTTTCACGTCATGGAAAATATTTAATATGAATTTCACAAAAACCGATAACATTCAGACTCTGGATATATTTGTAAGTGTATTAATATTTCAGACTATGATACTGACTGACAATATACTGACAAAAATCCCTATAATCCATCATGTCAGAGTCCCTGAACCAGGTAGGCTTCAATAATGTCTTTAAACTCTGAACAGTTACTTCAAAATGCACACACAAAGAAATTATGTAGTAAACTCCTGGTATCCAAGACTAAACCTAGCATTCATCAATAACCTGTGCATTACATTAAAGAAATCTACAGACTACAAAAACCAGTGATATCACAGAAATTTGAGGACAATCTTCCGCAAACTCAAAAATCAGCTCAAAAACTCGTCTGAAAATACTGTGTGTTCCAAATCACTTTTAGAGCTAGAACGATAAATCAAAGCCTATCAGCTCTCACATTTCAGTTCAACAGGCTCCTTTGGAGAAGGCTAGGCTCACCCTTGCACAGCAGGAGCTGAACAGACCCACAGGAAGAATCCTCAAACTTTAGAAAGAAATTAGTACTAAAATCCACTCAACTTGAAGTAACCATTGGAGCGGAGGATGATTACTCAAGGCAAATGAACTCTTACATGAGTACTCTGGAAATTAAAATAATAATGCTAAAGGGAAAAAAAAAAACCACAACTAAATAATTATTAGAAATTTCCAGATATTCAGTAGATATATATTACTCAAGTTCTTGGAAGTTTTTTATCTACACTCCAAGTCCAATCTAAATATTATGTTCGGCCGCATTCTAGGACCAAAGTTTTGTTTATTTAGTTATATTTAGCTTTGTTGCTAGAGTTAATCTTTTATACAATACAGGATATTAAGAATTAAAAGAAACACTACAGAAGCATTTTAGGTGTAAAAAGCAAAAAAAAAAAAAAAGCCTTTTTAATTTAAGAAATTAAAATGCCTCAAAAACAGTCAGATACTTGTGCAAGAGTATTTGCATCACCAAGATAAAAAGGCAATCCTGATTTTATTGGAAATGTCATGCAGTTTTTATGTACCCAGACTTGACTTCAAAGAAGACCCTGTCAGTGGAATGAGCACACATTACTCTTCTGTGAAATCCTACAAGAACACAGATGGCAGTGAGACCATGATCTTAATTGATTTAAGGGGCAAGTTTATATCTTTAAAGAAACATTTTAGAACAGCAAAAAGCAAATCCTTTATGCAACACTTAAGCATGCCTTATTATACTTGGTTTTAGAGTGCCCCAGATTAGCACCACAGATAAATACTCAAGTGAGATACAAAGCATCTTGCAAGAAAAGGAATGCATGCAATACAATATCATAAATGAGGAATAGCTGATCACAATTTATTTCCTGGTACAAGAGTTATAGTAAAGGCAAGAGGTGATAAAAAAATTATATACAGCTGTTCTCAAAAGAAACACAAGACTTATTCTCTATCCACTCAAAACACTATACAATCTAAAAGATTTGGGAGAAAATCTGTTGAGAAGACATCAAAACATGGTCTTACTGGACACCCCTAGAAAAGTGATGATTACAAGCTTATACAGCTGGGTTTGTACATTTTAAGTGTACATGTTCACATAAGTGAAGCATCTTCACTAAGAACAAAAAAGAACTACTATAGGGCATCGTTTGTATCTAGTCATTTCTCAAAGGCCAGAGTTACACCAATCACAGGTTTTTCCTCACTAGGTTTATTCCTTTGGGCTTGCTACATATACTTTTGTTAGAGAGTTTTTAATTACACTTTAGCCTCTTAGCACCATGGGGCTGATAAAACTAAGAGAAATAGAACTAAATTCTTTTCATTCAACACAACTGTGAACTAAACACCAATTAATTACACCCACACAAGCCTAATGAAGATAATGGGGTTGCAGAGAGTTCACCGATGGTATGAAATGGCTTGCAGTATCCTAACCTTAATCAGTTAACTACTTCATAATAGGTAGGATCATAGGATAAGTCATCCTCTTTCTACACGCTTACAATTACTATTACTGTTAATGGAAATTACATGGCCATACAGATAATTCATGTAATGTTCACTTGATCATGAACCAAAAATGATAAATACTCAAGGGGAATCCCTACTAGTATTTCAAACAGTTTATTAAAAAGAGTGCAAGGTTATTAAATAAACTGAGTATCAATCTGCTTCAGCTCATTGCTTTCCTAAAGGCAAAGCTGACAGGTTTCTTTTCCCAGACTGCTGATCGATACATGAAGCTGTTTCTCCACCATTCATTTTATTTACAGCCCTTTAAAAGGCAGAACATGGGAAACTGATCTAGAGGCACTTGCAATGTATCAGAAGGTACAGCTCTTGCTTTGGGTTCTATTATCTAGGGTATGATGATGCTTTCAGAGCACCACACCAGCACCATTACCTCCAGAAGTCTGTTCTTCCAGGAATACTTAATTGAACAGGAGCTTTCTGGGCCAACCACATGCATGCAACACAGATCTGGGATGACTCCACTACTGCCACTCAGCCCGCCTATAGTGCAAGTCCCTCCTGAGCAGTAACATACCCAAAGGAGTAGCTGCCCACAGTGCTAACCTGTTCTGAACAAGAAAAATCTAACAAGGTATTCGCTGCCCACTCTCCTCGAGGAATGGGTAGTGTCAGTTTAGAAACTTCTTCTGAGGAAACAGCTTAAAAAAAAGAGGGCTTAACTCTCTGGAGAGGTACCATACTATTTCTGAAGGACGTGAAAGGAAAAGAAAATTATTCAGTAGGGATTTTTCTTCATTATCACCCCACCTAGAGAAGTGAACACACAATGAGCAAAGGTCTACACATATTGATTTTAGAGCTGAGGAAGTGTGCAGTTAACAGCTTTTTAAGTATCTCCATTTTCAGTTACTTCAACAAAATTACCAATGAACACTGTAACCAACTGAAAGTTTTTATAGGAAATTGCAGACTAAAAATGATCATTTAGGTTGTGAAACGTTTCTTTTCATTGAAAGTAAAGGGCTTTTAAACGCAGTAGTAGAGTAACTAGGGCATTTTGCAGCGTTATCCTCACTAGACATTTCACAAACCATAATCTGTCTCTCTTTCAGGCCAATAATCTTACACAATTTTGTTGTTCAGAGACTTTTAAAACTAAAGAGTACCTGCTCGAGGCATTCTGACTTGGAAGACCATAACCAGCCTCTGAAGGATGCGCGAACACCGCACAGCATTAAGAGAACCAAACCAAACCACTCCCCAGCTCTCCAACCACTCCCGGCCCAGCAACGCAGCAGGGGCAGGATGTTCATTAACGGCTCCGTGGGAGCCAAGCGCCGTTTACCGAGAGACCCAGAGG